>NC_056743.1:1956864126-1956866626 GCF_019279795.1 Protopterus annectens | reverse complement strand
AGCACATAGAAAGACAAACACAAGGTCTCATACAGTTATGTAAAGAATATCCAAGGCAATACTAAGATGTGCTCTGAGCTACTGGACAAAGGTACCTCCTAGGCTGAGGCAACAAATATTGCCAATATACTGGCTGACATATTGAGTGCAAACTTTACCCCTCTCTCCCACCCCCAAGGACCAATCACAATACCAGTATGTTGCCAGGTACCCAGTATTACTGCTGCACAGGTTAAAACACCACTATCCAAGAATACAGCTTCTATGGGACCTGACAATAACCCTGCCTGTGTTCTACATGAACTACACTGTGACCTGGCACCTCACCTGTGTGCCCTGTTCAGTCACAGTGTCCCTATTGAATTGTGCACTGCTACAGTCACCCCTCTCCACAAAGGAGGAGCGGCTACAGACCCTTTGAACCACCACCCCAATAGCCTGACAAATCTGTTATGCAAAGCTATAGAATGCATCATCATGCACCTAATAAACTTGAGATATGGGAATCTGCAGACTCAGGATCCCACACAGTTTTGTTTTGTGAAGAGTAGGTCATACCTGCTCAATCAGCCTGGTCAACTTCTAGGAGTCAGTCACCTGAGCTGTGGATGAAGGCAAGGTGGCACATACAGCCTACCTTGATCTAGCCAAAGCCTTTGATAACATTCCCCACTCAGGAATTATGCAAAAACTCATTAAGCTAGGCATCAACCCCTATATCATTAGGTGGGTTGCAAACTGGGTCATATATATAACTCACAGTGTGAAAATAGCTGACTCCAAGTCAGACTGCTGAGCAGTCATAAGTGGAGTCCTACAAGGTTTTGTCCTCGGTCCTGTCATGTTTGGTATCAAATTCTCTGAAGTCCATGCCAACATGAAGGGACATTGGCTGACAAAGTTTGCAGACAACTGAAAGTTGGGAGCTATTATTAACTACCCAAGTGATGTTGGCATCCTACAGAAAGGCCTCACTGAGACTAATGATTGGTGTCAGAGCTATGCCCTTAAGCTCAGTTTCAGAAAATGTGTTGTCATCCCCTATGGGAAAACCCCTGTTCCCATGAATTATCACATCGATGGTAGTCCCCTGAACAAAGAAGGCATTATAAGAGATCTGGGTACACATGTTGACAGCAATGTTTCTTTTGACCACCACTGTGGTCAGAAAGTCCATCTATGTGGCAAGTCTCATAACGAAGGCATTAGCATCCAGGAAGGAAGGGGTCATTTTCCCACTGTACTCTCCTTGATAGAGTGACACAGTTTGTTTCAGCATGCATATTCTGATGGATGTGAGGTAGGTAAATGAAATGTATGTCCTCACTTTCTGGCAAGAATCATATAATCACAGTGATTTACCAGAGAAATGAGAATGATCTGTAAAACAAACCAGAAATATGAATAAACCTGGACATCCTGAAACAATCCAGCCATTTTATAGGTATGCTCAGAACCCCTTACTGCAATGAATCTGGACCAAGGCTGACAAAGTGTGGGTGGAAGCCATGTAAATGGGGATGTATCTGACGTACTGGCATAGATAAGCTAACACTGTTGCTGTAGTAACACCCTCCTGTGTGCTCTAATATATATTTAGTGAAATAGCACAAGTAATTGAAATAGGAAATCTGCTATGGGTAATTACACATGTATTTGAAAATATATCAGGCACTACTAGGATGTAACAGCACTGACAAACAGACACCAGAGTGAATGTGCATACCCACAACCAGTATCACCACAGTCACAGACACAAGTAAGTCAAGTGAACTGTAGAGTATACAGACTGTGCGAACAAACACATTGTTTGCCACTCACATACTAGCCCTACATATGCAGTGCCAATTCTCAATGTAGTCTGACTCCTGACCTTGGTGCAGGACATGTCTCAGTCTGCCCCTAAAAACACATACAGCCAATAGATCATCAGAAACTAGAGCAGCATGCACAGTCAGATAAAAAAGGAACAAAAACACTTACATCCACCCCTCCATACACAGCCCAAATAACATGTACACATGACATGTGTACACAGTTCTGACAGTCTGTTAACAATGTGCAGACATACACAGGCCTCTCACATGTACAGTTCACCTCAGACTGTACAGGCTCAGGACTCATATTTATGGCCTCTTCCCTGACATGTCTGTGGGTCTAATACCACACTGGGATGGTAGCAGGAATGAAGGCAAGAGATAATGATACTAAATACATCTGAGCCTCATTGACATCTGGACAAAGCCTGACATCATTTGGGGAAAGAGGCACAAACACATGGGTAGATTGGACATATTGCTGTCGTACATTGAGACAGTTGGAGATGTTACTGTGTTTGTTGTAACATATCCTTTATGAGGAATATGAAGTCAGTAATACCAATAGATGTGAGTGTTTACTGACTGCATTCCACAGAGTCCATGACTGATTTATCAAGGACACCAACTGCCTGAGGAACAGACAAAACATAACAGGCAAACATGTGGCCAGTCTGTGGACA
>NC_056743.1:1956431626-1956489126 GCF_019279795.1 Protopterus annectens | reverse complement strand
GAATCATATAGAGCCAAGGTTTATATATATATATATATATATATATATATATATATATATATATATATATATATATATATATATATATATATATGTATACACACACACACACACACACACACACACACACATGCACACAAATATTGTTTTCATAGATACGTTCGATCGATTACTGGGTTCGTCAAAATGAAAATTTTCAGATTTGTTTTGATATTTTTTTATGCATGATTGCTGAAGTGTGGGTTACGAAAATTCATGCTTTACTTCACTGTTGTATAATCTCAGCATTGGTGTATACTGATATATATGTATATATATATATATATATATACATATCTATGTATATATATATATATATATATATATATATATATATATATATATATATATGCATTTATATACATGTGTGTGTGTGTGTGTGTGTATGTCCTCCCTCATGGAGCCTTTGTTTGGCTATGCCAAAAACTTCTAAAACAGCAAACTCTACCCAAAGAAATCTGAAAGTATTACTACTCAATGTCAGGACTCCAAACAAGAAGCTCCAGTCCCTGCTAGCTCTCCTCACCCTAGAGAATGCAGCCATCTGTGTAGTTACCAAGACATGGTTTAAAGCCACAGAGAGTACTCTGGCAGTGCAAGCCTTCAGTGCCTTCAAACATTTAGAACAGCAACTTGCACATTCCTGACCTGTGCAGTTGTTGGACCCTGCCTGTGTATTTAGACCAGAAACTGCACAGGCAGGGATTAAAGGTCTAGGTGTCTAGATCTACTTCAGTAACATGCATACCTCTAGGTTAGTTAAACAAAATGATGTGCTGGAGTTCCTCCATGTTCAGACTACCATGGACAAAGACCAATACCATATCATAGCATCAAAACTGAATAGACAACTTAGATTAAAGTCCAATAAAGCAAACTTTGAGGTAAAAGATATCATCCCAGGCCAAGAGTAACCATAAGAGCTTCTTCAGCCATGTCTGAAACGTCAAAGGCAGCAAACACCAGTGTGTCACACTGCTGACAAATGGAGACATGTTCATGGAACTGGGAGATATTGTAAGCGTCTATCTTAGATAATCTCCTGGCTGACAAATTCATCTACAACTTTAATACCTTCTCACCTCCAGCCACCCCCCCCATAAAATAGTACCTAACATAACCCTAACTACTATTTGTAGGGAGCAGGTCTTAAATGTGCCAGTAATACAGCTAGGCCTTGATAATATCCCAGGATATCACCTAAATAGCTTGAAATATGATCTGTCATGACCAATATTGAATCATAGCCAGCAAACAGGCTTCGTGCCATATGAATGGAGGATGTCAATGGTCATCTTTCTGCACAAGGGAGGATCATCAATGGATCCCATAAACTCTTCTTCTTCTTTCGGCTGCTCCCGTTAGGGGTCGCCACAGCAGATCAACAGTTTTCATTTCTTCCTGTACTCTGTATCTTGCTCTGTCACACCAACCACCTGCATGTCCTCTCTCACCACATCCATAAACCTTATCTTAGGCCTTCCTCTTTTCCTGTTACATGGCAGCTTCATCCTTAGCATCTTTTTCCCAATATACTCTGTATCCCTCCTCAGCACATGTCCAAACCAATGTAATCTTGCCTCTCTGGCTTTGTCTCCAAACCTTCCAACCTGGGCTGACCCTCTAATATACTTATTCCTAATCCTGTCCACCCTTGTCACACCCAGTGCAAATCTTAACATCTTCAACTCTGCCACATCAAGCTCTGACTCCTGCCTTTTTGTCAATGCCACTGTCTCCAACCCATATAACATAGCTGGTCTCACTACCCTCTTGTAGACCTTCCCTTTCACTCTTACTGGTACTCGTCTGTCACAAATCACTCCTGACACTCTTCTCCACCCACTCCATCCTGCCTGTACTCTCTTCTTCAACTCTCTTCCACACTCACCATTACTCTGAACTGTTGATCTCAAGTACTTAAACTCATTCACCTCTACTCTCTGCATCCTCACCATTCCTCTATCCTCTCTCTCATTCACACACATATATTCTGTCTTAGTCCTACTGACCTTCATTCCTCTTCTCTCTAGAGCATATCTCCACCTCTCCAGGGTCTCCTCCACCTGTTCCCTACTCTCACTACAGATCACAATGTCATCTGCAAACATCATAGTCCACAGGGACTCCTGTCTGATCTCGTCTGTCAACATGTCCATCACCATTGCAAATAAGAAAGGGCTCAGAGCTGATCCTTGATGTAATCCCACCTCCACCTTAAACGCATCTGTCACTCCCACCGCAGACCTCACCACTGTCACACTACCCTCGTACATATCCTGTACCACTCTTACATACTTCTCTGACACTCCCGACTTCCTCATACAATACTACAACTCCTCTCTAGGCACCCTGTCATATGCTTTCTCTAAATCCACAAAGACACAATGCAACTCCTTCTGACCTTCTCTGTACTTCTCCATCAGCACTCTCAGAGCAAACATCGCATCTGTAGTGCTCTTTTCTGGCATGAAGCCATACTGCTGATCACTAATCATCACCTCCCTTCTTAACCTAGCTTCCACTACTCTTTCCCATAACTTCATGCTGTGACTGATCAGTTTAATCCCTCTGTTGTTACTACAGCTCTGCACATCACCCTTATTCTTAAAAATTGGTACCAAAACACTTTTTCTCCATACTGCAATCCCATTAATCTGACTAGTCTTGTATGGAAAGCCACGGGAAGAATTACCATGGAAATGATTAACAGTGACACAGGAAACCTTCAGACACTGCCCCATTTCAAAAAAGACAGGTCATTCTTACTGAACCTGGTGGCCATCTTTGAGAGGGTCACTAAGCCAATGGATAAGGGTAAAATGTTTCCTTGACCTAGCTAAGGCATTTGATACAATGCAGCACTTAGGGATTGTAAACAAACTCATGAAATTAGGCATAAATCCTTATGTAACCTGCTAGACAGCCAGCTGGTTCACAGATAGGACCCAGTGTTTTTGCTGTTTAGCAAGTGTAAAATTGAAACAAACAGAAAATGTAAAAAAAAAATAGAAAAGTGTGTGTGTGTGTGTGTGTGTGTGTGTGTGTGTGTGTGTGTGTGTGTGTGTATTTATGTTTCTGTCTGTGTACGTGACTCTGTGTGCTTCCCTGCATGCAGGCATAAGTGTGTTTGTGTGTAAGAGAGACAGTGAGTTCAATCGAGCAGCGACAGCAGCAAGGAGGTATGCAAACCTCTTAGTTCAAGAAATAAGGATAAAGCCTAAAATAAAAGGTTTAAAGGCTCAAAAATACAAAAGTGTTTTAAACCATGGTGTTATAACATTCAAAAGTTGCTAGAATAAAAACATTTGTTTTAGAACATATTTTGTGAAGTAAACATTGCCAAAGTGGTTAGGAAGACCTTCTACATTGCCCACCTGATCATGAAGGGATTCACATCCAGATCAGGAGAGGTCATTGTACCCCTGTACTCTTCACTTATCAGACCAATGATTGAGTACAACGCCCCATTCGGAATGTACCTTACCCGACACCTGCAGCAGTTGGAAAGACCCCAAAAGTTCCTCACCAAAAGGATAAAGGGGCTCAAACATATGTCATATGATGCCCGACTGAAGAAACTCCAGCTCTATTCAGTCGCATACCGTCTGCTCAGAGGTGATCTGTGCCTGACATACAAGGCCATGTCCAACCCGGAATTAATGGACATGCTCCACCTCAAAAAATCCAAATCCATCAGAGCCACGAGAGCAAGAGACTTAAACCTCAACACGGATATAAATAGGACGTGCTGGAGGGACAGATTCATCACCCAGAGACTCCCTACACTATGGAACAGAATCCCAGTCCATGTGAGGCAGAGCCCCTCACTGACTCTGTTCAAGAGAAATCTTGACGATGGATGGGAGATCGTAGGTTTACCCCGGGAATCATCTCTGTGTCACTGCTGGACAGAGGCACAGCAAACTAATGGGTATAGTATTCTCATCCTAAGGGGTGGTGAAAGCCACACACACTCTGGCTAGGCTTATAAATGCCTTAGGGCAGATAGCCTAGTATGAACCTATGAACCTATGAAATTATTTGCCAGCAAACTACAAATTTTATGAGTAAGGGAACAAAAAAATAAGGCAAATATTTGGAATTTTTTGGAAATGTTATGTTTTGTACTTAGAATACTTCCTCCAACACCATATACATATACTACAGCAAGTTTGAAACATTGGACAGAGAAACTATTTTACATAAAAAATATAAAAATAATAATAATATAGTCATAAAAATAAATAACAGTTTTACAGACAGCTCATTCTCAAATGACAATAATGTCCTACAGGGTGTGTGTTACAGGCCCACCGCTGGACCCCTGAGCATGTGTTATTTACACAGTAACACGCACCCTATTGGGCATTATTACTTGCTTGGTTGTCTGACTGACTGAGTTGAGGTCCATATTCAGTGGAAATCCCCAAGATTCACTCTCCAGACAAAAGTACAACATTAGGTAGCATGATAAGATCCATACAGTGCCAGAAACAAGGTGAACATACAGATTCGGGATAAGAATCAAACAGTTTCAACATGGCGTAGTATAGCTCACATACAAACTATATCACAGATGACAGGATTTAACAAAAATAAAAAAGCAGCTACACTAGGAAGAATATACTTATATGGGTCTATATTATATTATCAAAAAGACAGGCTAGCGAAAGGCGATAACATTTAAAATGCCATTGAGCAATTTCGCTGTTGTGGGGGGCTGTGCACCCCCATACCTTCCACTAATTATATATACCAACTCCGAGATCACACTACAGTGGGGAAAGGGCAAATTTCTCAATCTTCACTGTACTGTAATCTCACTATGAACAGTTCCCTGAACGGCATTTTCGATGTAAGCTTTTCATGAAGCAGAAAAACTGAAGCAATGTCAGCCATCTCAGCTGAAAAAAAATCTTTTTAAGCATTGCACTCTTCTTGGGACAAAAAAGGCTGAAATCCTAACAATAAAACATTAGGCATAAAGGAGTTAAATGCTCACATGGCAGAGGCCACAAGTCTGCTTTTTAGTTTGTAGGACTGTTGCTTGCCTCTTCATGTCTGAAATGGACTTTGAATACTAAATATTAGAGTTAGTTTTAAAAATTTGTTCTCCTCTACAATAACTGGATGTACAGAAGGGCCTGCTGGCTGTACACTCAAGGGATTGTGGTGCTTCAAGGTATCTGGATGCCTTCTCTCTTTTAACAAAACTGTCCATGTCATTAACATTAAAGGAATTAATTAAGAAAACAGCCTTGACTATGCAAAAGTCAGGGCCTAAATTCCTCCTTATAAATATGAACCCCAGTTTCATTTTTGAAGGCATTAATCTGTAGCTGAAACCTCTGTGTTAAGAGATGATTAAAAATAAAAAATAAAATGTAAAAATCTTTTAATACTCTGTGGGTGAAACTGTTCACACAGAGTGTATATTTACAAATATTAAAGATTATAAAATGTTCTCGAACTACTTATAGTAAAACACACAATGAAAATGAAGATAATATTATCTATTCAGGCTTCACCACTAATTAGCTGAGAAAGAGGCATGACATTTCTTAACACTGAATTTCTTGAAGATGCACCTGGTGCTGTCCTGAGGATCCAGAGGTCTGTAACTGTATTATGATCAATAAAAAAAACTAACAAAGTTCTGGGGTTAGAAAACATGTAGGCTCCCTTTATCCCATCTCTGCAAAACACATTTCTAGCAATCTGCTAAAAATATATTTTCTGTCTACATCAGTACCACGCAAATATTCAGGTCAGAAGAGATCAGAAACCACCAGAAGGTGGAGAAATGAATGATAAAACAAGGCAGTGGAGGGACCAGTCATAGGATAAGGGTATTCATTTTTAGAATATAAGTAAATAAATAAAAATAGCTAGGCACAAACCAAAAATAGTTATTAAGATATACAGGGATCATGCATTAGTGAAGCAAAATAAACAAAAAAGGAATAAGCAATCAAAATAAAGACTTTCAACATCAGGATGGATAAAAAAATGAATTAACGATTGTGAGGATACTGTCTAGTCCCCTCAAGGTATGCATTCATACTGAGACATGTAGAAGAACCATGCACTACGTGACCTACTAATCACTGCAGCTAACTAACATTGAATGCAACACCCCCATTTTTAAATTATACACATTGCTTACATATCTAAGAGGTAGCACTCTTTGCCCTACAATGATGAGTTGAATTTTAGCACTGTGCACCTTTTGAACAAGTCAAGGATAATTTAAAATCAATATTTTTGTTTAAATCCAGAGCAATTTTTTTAACCTCGGAACTACCCATGCAGCTGTTTAATTTTGTTAACTGTGTACTAAATCTAACTAATTTAACATAGCTATTTGCTTAATATCTGAGCTTCCTTTTTGTATATTTCTTGCTTCTCAACAATTATATATATATTATTTTTTTCATCAATTTATATCATGTTATTAGGTATAAGTATTGAAATGAAATTCAAACAGGGGGCAGAGGGTAAGCTTTTCAGAGAAAGTTCCCAGTAGCTTTGCTTCCTGATCATTACTACAACAGTATGGTATGTCTTATTAGTCAGTTTTCAAACATGGGTGAAGTTGGACATAGTACAGTATACTGTAATGTCCAGAAGTGGTAAGATCAGAAGTAGAAATCCTGTATTTCCATCCAGAAAATATAATTGTAACATGCTGTGTCTAGAATGCTTTCAATTTGGTATACATGTTGGTGCAATGTCATATGTATAGTTCTGAAGTTATCATTGCAGTTTTAGTCGTGTTTGGTAGGTGAATATCGTGTTGTTAACTTTAAATTTCAAAATGAAATGTCGTGGTGGGGGTGCAGAGATACAGCCTTTCAAAGACAGGCAGCATTCTCTTTACTTCATAATCCAATACCGAAGCAGTCTGATATGTCACGTTATAGTCAGTTTTTTTTTGTGGATGCCGTGATGGCAGAATTCTCCTTATGCTAAGTACAGTACTTGACTTATTTGCTAATTTGTTATATCACAGGTAGAAATTTGGTATTTTCAGTCAGAAAATTATGCTTTCAGCTGTAACATGCTGTGACTAAAATCCCATGCTCTACCTGTGAAGACAGAGGTATGCTGCGGAGGAATTTCTGAAGTTAGAATTGCATACATTTTGCATCTGACTACCATTTTGTTGTTGTGTGATAGTTTCGCAATTAAATCTCACTGGAAAGTAAACAAACATCTTTTCACAGATAGGCCATGCTCCTTTACTGACACTGTCTAACATTTTGCATTATAGTAGTTTTCATTATGGAGAAACTAATAAATGTAAACGAACTCTTGACTATAAAACAAACAAAAGACAGCTAAAGGAAAAAGTCCAGGTTGTAGCAAAATTATTTATTAAGAGCTTTTCGTTTCACCAGTATCAGAACTTCTTCAGATAAAAGTAAATAGTGCAGTCAAAACATTTAAAAATCCTAAAACTACTATTGTGTTCAAAACACACCACTAGCAAGCTATTTCCCTAGTATATATGTCATTAACAATTCTGTTTCTGGAACATATCTAAAAATAAACTAAAACTGTCAATAAGTTATAATTGACATAACACTAATAAATATATGAACATACAAGTTAGTTTACTTCTAAAAAGTACACATGCAAAATATATAAAATAACTCCCACCTTTGAGCACAAAAATCACATTGTTACAAAACTACTTTACCTTGTTAGACTTTTGAGCTTTAAAACACAAAGAATAGTACACATTTCATTAAGTCCAGGGTATTGCCCAGTGTTAAGTCTCATTTGCCATAGTAACTCAAGTCTTTCTAACATCAAGAAAGCTGGACCCCCTCTTTTGTCCACAATTACTTTGTCTTTTGCTCTGAATTTAAAATTGTGATCAGAATGCTCATGTACATGTTTGGCTAGTGTATTTTCTAACTTGCCCCGCCTTATGTTGTATAGGTGTTTGTATACTCTATCTTTTAGTTTACGATCAGTCTTACCCACATAAAATGCTGGGCATAGTTGGCATTGAGCCACGTAAACTAAGAGTTATGTGTACATTTCTTCCCTATACAATATTTTTGTTGTTAATCTGATATGTTTGTCCAATCACCATGTGCCTACAGTAATTGCATATACCACAGGTGAACATACCTGGATTTTTGACTATATGTTTCCTATTATTTTCTAGCAAGCTTTTTAAGTTCCTACCTGTCTTAAAAATGTAATGGAAAAATAACCAATATACATGCCTATGCCACCAGCAAGGGACAAATGCAACAGTAAAGCAATGGGTGCATTGTGAAATGCAGTTCATTAGTAAGGACTGAAATACAGCACATTGTTAAAAAAAAAAAAAAAAAACATACCTTTTCATCAAGTAAGCTGTGAAACGAAACTTTGCAAGTAAACAGCAGCATGGAACTCTATGGATCGTCTTCCCTATAATAGCACAATTTCCTTGCTTGTGCAATTGCCTTGATATGGTGTAGACTCAGCTGGTGAGCACTGTGAATATGCAAATGAGGTGCAAACTTATTAGCATTCATGAATTTCAAAATCTGCCCTAAGTGCAAAATGTAAACATGGTTTAAGGACCTACACAATTGCATGCACACAGCCTACACCTGCAATGACAAACACTGAGAAGTGTAAATTGCTAAGGGCTTACAAGTGTGAATGGTTATTCTGCATGCAATAAAAATCAGTGTTTCACAATCTGCCCTCTTTGATGTGCACTTATTGATGGTGTGTCATGGAGAAAAGACTTAACACTAAATTCTGGGATTACATTGACTCAGTTAAGAGAACAATATTCCTAATATTTTTATGATTTGTTCATAGCTGCACCTTGTGCTTGAGTAACAATTCTTCTGCAATTCTAAGGATGTACTTTATTCATTGAAACACATTAATAGTAATATCCAGAGTTATTATAGAGGTAACGGAGCAAACAAGCAAATTCAAAACTCTTAAAATCAGCAAATAATGTATTTATAATGTCCAGTAAGCGCTTTCGCTTAAAAGCTTCATCAGACTGTTACAATAAAAGGTTTAAAAATCTCTTATATACGAATTCAAAAACATCAGGACCAATGACAATAATGTGTATATTAAGGAAATCAGTTTTTAAAGATACAACTCAGCTTTCCCATATAAGTGTATATATGCACAATAAAAAACAAAAAAACATAAAGAACAATTAAAAAACTTTATAGCAATTAGTATTCGGCCAATGTAGTATATAAAAAATATATAAAAAACAAAAATTATTAATAAACTTAAGGAACTTTATTTTTAACATAGAAGCAACATGTAAAAGCTCTAATTTAGTGTATTTGGCAGTATGCCAAATCTGCCAATCATTTTATGTTGGAAAAATGAATAGGGTCCTTAGAGACAGAATTCGAGAGCATATTTATCACATCAGAAAAAAGTCCATTCACAATGCCTTAGCCAAACATGTTTCCAGTTTAGGCACAGAACATTGTTTTTTATTCAGGGTAATAGAATTAATTCAACCCAGTATAAGAGAAGGGGATATTAGGAATCAGATTGAATATAAAGAGAATAATTGGATTATTACACTTAGGGTGGATAGGGGACATGGATTGAATGAAAGGGCTAGTATTAAACCCTTACTCAAGAAACGTAGAATAATGAAATAATTATTAACAATTATAAATGCATTTAGTATTTATCATTATTTATTAATAATTTTAGTTTTTTCTATAATTTTTATATATTTTTTATATACTGCATTGGTTGAATACTAATTGCTATAAAGTTTTTTAATTGTTCCTTATGTTTTTTTGTTTTTTATTGTGTATATATACACTTATATGGGAAAGCTGAGTTGTATCTTTAAGAACTGATTTCCTTAATATACACATTATTGTCATTGGTCCTGATGTTTTTGAATTCGTTTCGCTTACTGGACGTTATAAATAAATTATTTGCTGATTTTAAGAGTTTTGAATTTGCTTGTTTGCTCCGTTACCTCTATAATAACTCTGGATATTTTTTATTTTTACTTGTGGCACGGAGCATTTGTCCTGTGGGTGTGTTGCGCTCTTACATTGATACATTAATAGTAATGCAAAGGAGATAGCATTGTTGTTAAAATCATAGATAAGGAAATGCTGCTCACAAAAAAGAAAGGAAAACAGCTGCAGTGTTGCAAATATTTATTTATAGTTTTCGAGGAAATATCAGCTTAACTGAAGCTAAGATCACATTCATGCACACATCTACTGGCAAATGACAAATGACAGCTTTCAGAGCTTGTTTCTTTTGCAGCTTTAATGTGAATTGGTACAGTCTGACATCGTCCTTTTCCTTCTATTTAATACGCTTTTTCTTCTACCTGTCACATGTCTGTCTCAATTCTGTGCTGTAAATTCACTGGTATGTTGGTTCAAAGAGGGTGTTGTTTGTGTGAACTTACTGATGTTTAAGTAGCACATGTTCATGTTGAAATAAACTAAATTGGAGATAACATCAGAAATGTATAAATCCTTCATAATATTCCCCTTACCTTATATAATTATTTCTGCATTCTTTGTGCACCATTTGGCCTTGCTCACTTTTGACTGACAGCATTCCCTAGCAGTGAGCAACAGTTCACTTCCCAACATAAAAAGCAACAAATTTAAGTTGGAATGCCATCAGGAGTGCAATCGAGACTACTGCAGGTGCGCATTCCTTAGCACTCTGGATAGTACTGAATGAAGAAATTCCAACTGTCAGTGCCTGTAGCACAAGGTGTAAGTGAACTGAGCTTAGAAAAAGAGACCATTTAATATATGGTTTAAATCTAGTTTACAGACATTTTTTATGACTGGATTCATAATAAATGTTGACACCTAATGTTGTATATAAAATGAACAGGCTAAAGTTTGTAAGAAATTATTAAAATCTTAACTGTAGTCCCTGTGAATTGATGTTACAATTGTGTTGTTGCTGTTGTTGTAAAGTCTATGGATGTTGTGACATACAACCTTTTGTAGAGTGTGCTAACACAAAAGCAGTAACATGAGTTATATGGACATTTGCCATATTTATGGTGGAACCTATCCATATTTCACAAGTATTCATCATGACAATTGTGTAATATATTGTAAACTCTGATATCATGAGTAATTTTATGTACTGTGGCAAGAATCGCCTCATGTTATTCTCTGTGTGTCCCACAATTGCTATTACATGAAATCCTGATAATGTGTAGCCTAAATGCTACTTGTAATATTATAAGCAGATGTGGAAAGGATGACTGTGTCATATCAATGCTATAATAGATGTGTTCATTGCAACATATATCCATTACATGTGCTACTTTGCAATGCAAGGTATTTTTTAATTGCTTTCTTTTAAATGCCTTTTGCATTTGTGCTCAACTAGTCAGTGTGCAAACACACACAACTGTGTAAGAAAAAATAAAAAAAAAATAATTTGGGCTGCCTTCTATAATGTAAACTAGGCTGATAACAGTGTTTCATTTAGACCGCAAAGGTAGGGTGTTGAGGAGTCCAGGACTTTTGTGGCACTCCTCATGAGGTGCTACAGCTGAAGACCGGGTCTGAGTAAAGGCTGAGGCTTAAAATAGCCTGGTCAGGGTTATCTTTGGTGCAACTGGCATTTCATGCACTGTAGAGCATTGACGTCGCCATTATAGTGACACAAAGAAGCATAAGTGGGACCTCCTGACCTGATGGAAGGATGAATTTGAAACTGCAAACACCCCTCAGTTGTGTAAGTATACTGATCCCATCTCCTGTCTATGATATGGTATTAATTAGCCAGCCAACTCATTCATCGTGCTTTTAAATGTCGATTTTTTTCTTTTCTATATGGTACAGCTACAGTAGAGAGAGCAGAAAATACAGAGGCATGTCAGGATAGAATAATTCACTTCAGAGAGGTATAGAGAAGGTACACACTGGGTCTGAAAGCAAGGCAGAGAAGTATTTTCAATCCATCACTCTAAATCATCTTCAACAGGCATACCTTAACTGTTATACTAAGCATACGTACCTGCTCCAATAGCTCTCGGTAACTCTACTAGGAAATGAGTGTATCAGCTGAATTGTGAGTGGGCTCTATACACAGGCATTGCATTTTTGAACAGGGCAGTATTAATACGATATTAACTGCAGTACTGCAGGAGATTGGCAATTCAGTTTTTTCAATTGCAGTTATTAACTTTCAAAGCATATATCTGATGTGGCATAGTCAAATATATGATTCTATTTCTCGTATCATACAATTGTGCTTGATTGACTGTATGACACATTAATGCCATTCTATCATATCTCATCTAATATATGATACTTATCTCCTTTCTGAGTTTCTTTTCCTCTCTCAACATTCACAGAAGACTGACCCACTTTACAAACTAATATATATATATTTGACATTGGTTTATCGGGGTGGTCTGACTGGGTCTACAGAACCCATTTTCAGCAGAGGCCCAGGGAGAAAAGCTCCACATACAGTACAATACAAATACAGTATAATCCAATCCAATACAAATGACATTAGAAATACTATAGAAAAATAAGTTGAAAGAACAAACTGCTACAAGATGTTGAAATATATTACTACACATCTTGACAATTCTATACAGTTAAAATACTACAGACAATAATAGTCGTTCTCACCATACATGATGTAGGCATTGTCCAAAAAAGTAGTATGTAGATGGTGCATTGTGTGACATTGACTGTAATAGTACAAGCAAAATAGAATAGCATCCAGAAAGTTAGTTCTGCAGATAGATAGTGAGAGAGAGTTAAGAAGAATAGAAGCAATAAAGCCTGAGCAGTAGCTTAAGGATATGGTATAGAAGCAGAGAAGGAGTTAGAAGGGCCTTAGGATCTTGCAGTCTGTGAGGGGCCCCATAAAAAAGGGAGAGAAGTAAAAATGTTTTTGCAAGGGTAGTTTTGGTTGCTACAGTAAAGAAATATTTGTTTCTATATTAGAGTCCCAGTTTTTGATGAGTTTTCTTTATATTTTGCTGTATATGGGGGTCAAATGAAAGTTTATTGTCAATGATAACATCTAGAAGTTTGGTTTCCTGCACTTTTTCAGTGACAGTGTTGTCAGATACAAGGATGTTGAAATGATTAGTGACAGGGGAGGTATTTTTGGGATGAAAGAGTACTAGTTTTGTCTTCTTTGGATTAAGAAGGAGTTGGGCATTTCTTAGCCAGGATTCGACTGCAGTAAAGAACTGTTGAGTTTTTGAAAGTAGTTCTGGTAGAGATTGAGCAACGCAGGTTATGGTGGAATAATCGGCATACTGAATGAGGGTCCCAGGGTGAGAGGCAGTGTGAAGATTGTTTGTGAAAATGCTGAAGAGTAGGGGTCCTAGGATGGAGCCTTGGGGACTCCAGTAGGGTTGTGGAGGAAGGGTGAGAGTTCATTGGACCATTTCACTGCTTGTTTCCAATCCTTGAGGTAGCTCTGAAACCATTTTACTGTGTTATGTGAGAAGCCTAGGTTAGACAGTTCATTTAAAAGTAAGGGGTGAGGCACAGTGTCAAAGGCCTTGGAGAGATCAAGGAATACTGAGGCTGTATAGCATCTTGCATCTCTGGCCTTGTTCACGGTGTCTGTAAAAGATAAAAGGGCTGTAACTGTGCTGTGTCTAGGTTGGAAGCCATGTCGGGTTTTGGTTAAAAGGTTGTTTTGCAATAGATATTGCATTACCTGCTGATGGATGCATCTCTCGAGAATTTTGGATATGGGTGACAAGATGGATATAGGACAGAAATTGGATGGATCAAAAGAGTTGCTTCCTCTGTGGGTGGGGTGATGTGAGATTGCTTCCATATGGTAGGTACTTCTGATTTGGATAAAGACCTAATTATAAGGATACTGATTGGGTAGGCAACTGAGTTAGCAGCCAGTTTGAGATAGTATGGGGGAGATTATCAGCTGAGTTAGAGCAGGGTTTTAGTTTTTGTAGCAGTTTCTTAATGGTGTCAGTGGGTATGGGCTGAAATGAGAATGGGGTTTGTGTGACATTTTGTTGAGTAGGGGAGTTAGTTATGACAGGGTTAGAAGTAGTTGATGGCCTGGGGTTGGTGACTGAATAGGTTGAAGGGTGGGGGGTCCAGCATTAGGGGTGTTAGTTAATAAGTCTGAAATTGATTTTATGAAGTGCTTGTTAAGGTTGTTGGCTATTTGTGATGGAAGGGTATCTGGTGATAGGGTGTGTTCTCCATTTCTTCCAGGGTTAAATAGAGAAGATATGGAGTGGCAAAATTTACTGGGGTTGATTTTATGCTGGAGATGAAGCTAGGAATGATATGACTTATTATCTCTAAATAGTGTTGTCACTTTGTTACATGGTGTTTTGAAATTAACATGATTTTGTTCATAGATTCATAAGTTAGTACTTGGCTAACTGCTCTTGTGGACCATTTTAAGCCTAGCCAATTACCCAATGTGAGAATCAAACCCTGCACCTTGTGTCTTGTATGGTGCACACCTGAACCATTATCACAACCTCCCACCCACTTATTGTTTTGCTTCCAGGTTGACCAGGCTAGGTCCTTTTGCTTCATCAGGTGTTTACATTCCTTGTAATCCGCGGTGGTGGTGCTGCGGTAGCGTTGCCTCTGTCTGGTTCGATTCACAGCTAGAACGTCTTCTGCGTGGAGACATGCATGAATGGGTGCACCTTCGTTGAAAGTTGTGTGTCAGGGCTGGTAACTCGGCATGTAAAAATCAACTACCAATCATTAGCGAACCGGAGTTCCGCTGTGGCGACCCCTAACCAGGAAAAGCTGAAAGACACAAGACAAGAGAGCCATGGTGCTGAGTTCTTTTTCATTCTTTTCATAAGAATGGCAGCTAGTGCATTAAGTACATGAAGGAAGGTGTTATTAAAGTAGAGTACAGCAGCATTAAGGGGTGTCCAGTCTATTTCCTTTAGGAGATTGTTGAATTTATGCTGACAAAAATTAAATGAGTTCTTAACCGATTTTATAGTGTGTACTCTTAATTGTTGGGAGTTTGTCCTAAAGGAATAAGCTGGTAGATGATCACTCAGGGAGTTAGACAGTGTACCAGAAGAGGGGTAGCAACACTATCAATTCTTTGGCGAGACACATTATAGAACACCCCAACCATTAATTTCAGTTTGTGGTACTCCAACAGGTAGAACACAACACAATACTAGGGGTGGGCCTTGGGAACTCAGATTGGAGGAATGCGAATTGAGATGGCAGGTATGTACCTCGGCTTATGTGCCCCCAGGGCTTAATGATCATATTTCTATTAAATGCCTTCTCAAACCTAAGGCTCTGAATAGATAAGGCTATTCCAACTATGGCTTGTTTAATTTGATAACATTATTAATACAACTATATTTATAGCACAATTTACATCATACACTTTATATATTTTTAGTGTATCTCCTGGTCCATTTTTAGAAGCACAATATATGGTGTAAGTCTTTTTAAAGTATGGGTTTTGGGCTCTAACAATGCCTGTAAACTTCCAACGTATTCCATTTAAACATAAGCATAGTGGATTGGAGCTAGATATATGGTGTTGGTGTTGATTCGCATCAAGTTTTTGGATGAAGAATTTTAGGACACAAATAGGTATACATAGAAGGGACAAAAATTTGACTAGGTAATACTTATGTCATACTGGTCGAATGGTTTTAACCATATACATTTTTCTGTTTTTAACCAAATATATTTTTCTGTTTCTATTTATGATAAAGACTGCAATGTTCTGCTAATGTCAAGAACTTACTTATATTTAACTATGTTTACAGTACTAGTAATGTAGTTTTTATTCCCATTTTGGCGTTCTGTGTTGCAATGTGTTTTCTGGGAATATCTCTATAATTTTTAAAAAAATGGTTTTAATTGTGTAATTGATTTGGCAGTTTGGAAGTATTTAAACTGCAACTACATGTTATGTAATTTGTCTGATGAATTTGGTGGAGTACACCGACAAAAGCGCTTACTCTATTTACAATAAAAACAGTGCTGCTGTGGTTCCGCTGCTGACGTTTTTCTGTTTTTTAACTGTTTAGGTTTCACAATTTGAGGAGTTTGTTTTAGAATCCAGTCTAAGGTGGACTGGCAGCTAAGATCTTTTTTGTATCTTGTTGGAGCATTGATAAGCCGAGAAAAGCCATACAGATTTATATTATTTCTGGGGGAGTCAGAAGCTGTGGTTTGCCAGTCTATATTTACGTCTCCTAAGATTATTGTTTTAAGGTTTATTGTTTGGGATGTCCAACATAAAATATTTTCCAACACTGGTATATTGTTACTGTGGGATATATATTACTATATATACTATAAATAGATATATATTATATATATATATATATATATATATATATATATATATATATATATATATATATATATATAGTACATTAAAGTCTTCTTAATTGCAAATTGCACTGTGCTTGCTCACTAAAATGTATACACACAATTTTTTGTCCATGTAATTAGTGATTGCTTACATTTCTATATTTTCTGTTTGTGGAATGTTTTGTATTTCACCGGGGCTGAGCCTGAGATTTGGCTATATTGATCAGTGCACTACCCTGGTAAACAAATATAAATAATTAAAGAAAGAAATATAAATCTGGCTGTGACCAAGGTGTACTTATTTGTTTTCATAATTGTTCATGTATTGAAATAATATAATACTGAGGCAGGCCATTGATCTAATTCTATTTTTATCTCCCCACCATCTTTCTCTTGTTTTGCAGTTCAGCCCACCATACTTCTATAGGTGGCTGTGGCAGCATTACCACAGGCAGCACAGACACCCAGCACATCTGGGTCACAACCTGTCAGTGTTGTCACTACCACTCCTGGTCTACCTTTTCCACCTGCATCAGGTAGCTCTATGCCCTGGCTGCTGGTGCAGTGGTATCCTCAGAGAGCAGTAGTAGTGGAGGTGGTGGTGTTGTCACCCTTCAGGAGTTGACAGGGCTGGTGGAAGACATAATGGTGAGGAGCCTCAGTACCCAAATTAAGAGTGTTGAAAAGGTCAGAAATATGTCTTCTCCATCACTGGCTCAGGCAACTGACACAGGAGTCAGTAATGACATTTCTGAGGGTGAAGACTAGATTGTCACTGTTTTCAAGCTGGACATGGATAAGCTTCAGAGATACTGTACCTGTCCACAGTCATGATGTCACCCAACCTTTTGTGTCTATCACCATCCCTATCTGTCTTGTATGCCCGGTATGTCTGACCCTCCTACCTAACCTACCCTGACTACCTGACCCTCTCAATCCTAATCACCTTCCCTAACATTATTCTCTGTCCACAAATAAATAAATAAATACATAAAAATGAGCACCTCTCCCCCCCAAAAAAAATTTACTTTTCATACATAGTCCACCACTTAATCTATGTGTCATCTTGACAAACCTGAGGTGGTCTGATTGGCTATACAACATTCTTCTGTTGTTGTCACCTGGCTCTTGTTTTGTGACTCTCCAAAGGCTTGACATTCTGTGTACAATACTGCATTTATGGTCTGAAGAAGTGGATAGCTATGGTGCTCTCCCACCACCCTCCTGTAAATTCCTATATTCTTTCTCCTGTGACATACCTTTTGCTTGCCACCCCACATTTTCACCATTGTCCTATATATTCCCTTTTTCACACATTTAATCTAGTCAAAAATAGAATCACACACAGCACACGACTGGAATGGCACACCAAAAAGCCTTCACTTTTTGTCCTCAGCATTTGCATAGAGTTTGGCATCACCTACCAATGCTGAGTGACAGTGAATGCTGTTTAATTTCCTATGGCAAATGAAGTTTTTAATTTCAACTGCAGTAGTCTGGTTACTTTTATGCAAATGTTCTTAAATCTGATGCACTATAGGAATTCAGAGTAATGGAAGAGTAAAGACCATATTTTGAAACAGTTACTTTAATAGTCGCTAGGCTGGTGGATCTAATAAACTAGAAGTTCCTATGTGGTTTGTTGAGATAACTCCCCTGTATTTAGACTGACGTTTTTGCATAGTGTCATGGGTTTGATTACATCTGTATGTCTAGTATTATTTCATGACATTTTAGATTACTCTCATATGTTTGACTGCACGTCTGTGTTTATCTCCAGTTACATTCCACTAACACAACATTTGAATAGTGCAGCGAGAAAGCATTTCCAAAATATTCCACCCTGAATAGGGAAACTTAATAAGCACCCTTATCCTGTTTATGTCTTAATCTTGTTCCTGCTCCCCATAGCAAGCACTTTAGTGTACAGAGCATGACAGAGTAATAATGAGGAAATAAGAGTAATACAACATAAAGATGGCCCTAAATGTACCATAAACAAAACTCTTGCTATTTCTCTCAGTCTCTCTCTCATCACTCCTTCTGCTTTAGTACGTTGTCTCTATCTCTTCAGTTGTGTGATTTAAAGTGTGGGAACCAGGAATTCCTTTGTGGAATGCTGAGATAATGCTCAGATATGCACAGTGGTTTTTACATACTTTTAATGGGTCTAATCCAGGCATTAGCAAACTTTATTGACTGTTTTTGGACACTATTTTATGTGTAGATGTTGCCTATATATTGTTGTGAATCACTATTATCCTGCTTCTGACAGAATTATGCATGGCATCTTCTTCCCTCTCCCCCTGTCTATGGCTCCTGCCTCCCTCTGACCCCTGTCTATGGTCCCTGCCTCCTTCTCTGCCTGTCTATGGTCCCTGCCTCCCCCCTTCTGTGGTCTCTGGCCCCTCTCCCCCTGTTTATGGTCCCTGCCTCCCTCTCTCCATCTATGTATCTTCCCCCTTCTATGCTATCAGTATTTCTACTCTGCATTTGCACAATGTCTGGTGCAAAGCAGTACCTGTAACGTAGGGAACATGAAGTGCACAGCTTATGGCAAAATTATGTGAGTGCTTTTCTTTGGCAGTTTACTTTGTTGCTATTTGTGCTGTGCAGTCAGGATAATCTTCTGTTGACCAGACTGAGAAGTTGAATGTGCACTACATATTGTGTTTCAGTTGGAAAGATTTTTAGGAAGCATGCTGGCCAAATATTCCTGCCTTCATGACAAATGTGTAACTCATGACACATAACACCTTAACATAACACATCTCTGGCATTGAATCATTTGTAATGCTGCTGACTGTGATGTGTACCTGCTGTCATGCTGAAACTGTCATTACTATCATGAAACCGATTCCTACATTCTCCCTTGCCTCACTGTGTTGTGCCTGTCCCTTCAACCCAGTAAATTAAGGTTGTGAAATTGCTTGAGGTGTGTGGTGTGTTGACATAATTCACGTTTGTAAACATACCTTTGGCACATTGTCAAGGGTTTAAATAGAGAAATATGTGAAAGTCATAGTTAATGTTTTAATTACTATTATGTGTGTAAGTGCTGCCTACATATCTTAGTAGCCCATCATTATCCTTCTTATGTCTCAGTCATGGTTGGACTTTCTGAGCCCTGCTTTCTACCTATTGAAAAGACTTGATTGTATATAGCATGACATATTAATTATCAGGAAAAACATAACATTAATATACCCCCAAGATGTTACAAAATTATCTAGAAAATATAACATTTTATGTATGTCTGTATCACTGTCTCCATGACTGTCTGTGTTACCACTTCTCTATCACCACATTTTACTATTTTGTATTTATTAGACTATTAGATGCCATGTACATGTTTTAGCATTTTGCAATTGTCATGGGGACAGTGAACAGTAATACATGCATTCTCATTTGCTTCAGTCTGCTGTCATATTTGAACTTCATGAAGTAGGAGGTCCTATGTGATGTGATTAGATAATTCTTAAGTGTGTAGATTATTTTTTAATACTGTCAAGATTCGAATCCAGATGTATACCAAATTGTTTTTGAATGTCTTGCATGACTGCTCTGGGTGTTAAGTGTTGGATACACATTTTCGTAAGACAACATTATCCTGGTGTTCTATTAATGTGCTTGCTGCTGGTTGGGAGCACTGTCTTGTACAGATCTTGCTTGAAAAAGTATGATGACAAACTGAAAAGAAACACAACATAAATGTGCATAGAAATGAACCATAAAATAATCTCTTAGTATGTCATTATGTGTACTCCTGTCACCAACTGTCCACCTCTTCCCATACCTTCAGTGTCCTTCTGCATCATCAAATAAACCTCCTTAATTCAAAACTGTTTCCATAAGCTATATGTCCCTCATCAATAACATGCTTGGTCCCTCATGTGTTTCATAAGGTAACCATTTGAAATATCGAGACCCACTAGAAGACGTTCCAAAACATGGAGACTGAATGGACGGAAGAATGGGCTTGCATATACTAAGTCTGAGATGCCACTTATCTGAATATTCCCTTTTCTCTGAGGTACGGCAATCTTGCAGTTGGTATATATATATATAATTGGGGAGGGGGGTGTAGAGGGGCTTGCTTCCATACACAAAAAGAAGTTTTAAGGAGAAGAGTGATTTTCAAGATTTTCTCTTCTCTGGGTTTTCAGTCTTGTTCCTTTAGCTTTTCAACATTCAGCATTTTGAGTGCCAACATTTCAATAGGGGACCATTTCATAATACACCTGTAGAATACATATGAGGATTAAAGAACTGTGACCGTCATGACAAATGTGTAAATCATGACACATGAAGCATGACCATAATACATTTCATCCTGTATTCTGTCAGATTCAGACATGGCTGCATGTGTATAATACATATATGCATGAAGTTTGACACAGCACACCACAGAATACAGCTAATTCCCATTCTAAGTTCAACACCTCATGATATGATTACATGTGTACTAATACTTTACTGTCACTAGTATACATAAGTTTGCCAGTGATGCACTCCACTGACAAAGTAAAAAAAAATAAACAGCATATTATGTAAGTAGGTTGCACAACTTCTGTATATGTTACTGCAGTTTTGAAAACAAAATATCTGCATTTCACGGTGATGTTGACCAAAGTCATTCAGTCTGTTAATGTATGCCTTAACTGCAATGGCTAAATTAGCAACTGTGTTACAGTGGTGTGTAAACTTTTCACACATAATCTATCACTGTTATTCAGAAGTGCACTGTCATATTTCAGAAGTGCCTGTTTGTATTGTCAAAGCACATTGTGCAAACATGAGCCAACACATCTGACAGTAACGCAAAAACTGGTTACTATTTGCATGTAATCATGAGAGGATGAACTATTATGAATGCTTGTTTTACAATCTATTGTTTTACAATTGCTATTGTCAGTGTGATCACGTACTGTGAAATAGATACATGTCCCTCACAGTAACGCAATGTACAATAATTACAATGTATGTGTCATTACATGGGACAAGCACAGTGTTCTTACTTTGGCCTGTCTAGACACATGCATTTGTCCCAAAACCTGTGATGCGCAGTAGCTGATGGTCCTAACAGTGAAGTTTTATTACTTACAAATATGCATTTTCACATCTTTAAGTCCAACTTCTCCTGTCGGGCTTGCAATTTTTACTGTATTCCCTTGAATGTGTAACTATATAGGTAGGAGGTTCAGTTCTCACAGCGATTAACTTGTATGTGTGGTTCTAGTGACAGAAGTAAAGCCTCAGTAACAGATGTGTTGTGTCCCTCTCCACTCAGGAGAAGAATTTATCTTTAGATATAGCTCCCTCTGCACTTTATCTCACTTTCAACACAAACATTCTCTGTGCAACACAATGATGAGGTTATCCTGTCAAAAGAGCACTCTCTACCCTTAAAAATCAGGCTATTCCTATGGTGCTTGTGACTAATACTGTGCTCTTCAGATTGTATAACTAAATAGGTAGGAGGTTCAAATATTCCAGTTGTGAACTTGTGTATGTGTCTACAATATCGGGTAAATATAGCCTCCTGAATAGACATGCTGCATCAACTTCCACTCATGGGAAAAATTTAACCTGAGAAAAGATTCCCCCATCTCGTTATCCCTCTTTTTCCACAAACATTTTCTCTGGAACACATTGATGATGTCTTCCTTAAATGCAGTCTCTCACTATAAAAGTCAGAGTTTTCCTGAGGTGCTTGTGTTTAATACTGTGCTCTCTAGATTGTATAACTTGATAGGTAGGAAGTTCAAATCCTCCAGTGGTGACGTTGTATGTGTGTGGTACAATATTAGATACATGATGTGCTGTATCAACTTCCACTCAGGGAGAGGAGATTTTAACATGGGAGATGATTCCCCCATTCCCTTATTCTACTTTTTCCACAAACATGTTCTCTGCAGTACACTGATGATGTCTTCCTTTCATAAGCATGGTCTCTAATTATGCAAGTCAGACTTCTGTGGCACTTGGAGTGAATTTAAATTTCTATAGATTTTATAACTAGATAGGTAGGGGGTTCAAATCCAGCAATGGTTAACTAATGAGATTGTGTACTGTCGTGTGCAGTTGTGCCGACAGCACTTGTTACGTAAAATTCCACTGAGGAGACATATTTTCACTGGCAGACGGCTACCTTATAAATTTTTATTACCTGCAGGCAATACCCAGTTTTGGAAACACAATGGTTACATCATGCTATCAAATATGAACTACATCTCATTTGTAATATGAGTTATCCTATGGACTGACTTCTGGGATTGGGCTGTTTAGGCTATATAGCTAAAAAGGAGGAGGTTGGCATCCAGCAATGATTGAATAATATGATTATCTGTTTGTCCATCATGCTGTGTAGAGCAGCTTCTAATGCATGGAGTATATGCAGCTGTGTAGTTAATGTGCACTTCAATTGTCTTGTTCATTGTTTTTGTTCATTGTATTAAAGAACAGTGATGCCATCCATTCAAAGTATGCAGTATCACAATTGTTAAACAAGTAACCACACAAAAAGAAAGTGCTGTATAAAACCAAAACCTCAGTGCTTCAGCACTACAATATCACCATAAAGCATCAGCAGGTAATTTTTCACGAAGATTTAATGTAGCAGCAATAAAGGTAATCCAAAATACATTAACGCCAGAATCATACACAATACGTTTTCATCACTTAACTTCTTCAGATGTCATTAGTACATGTTCAACTTGTTTAAATACCCTAACGTATTTCAAATCCACCAATAAAAACTGTTGTCTGTGTCATACTCCCATACTTTAAAATCAAGGTTTAAAACGTGTATATTTTAATATAGTAATACATTTCATATCCCAGCATCACATTGTAAACACATTATATTAAAACCTTTTAATAAATACATTGATTCTAAAATATCCATGTCTGTAAATAAAATATTAATATATCTTTTTTTACAAGAGCTCCCTCTAGTATTAAATGTTGAAAACCAGGTAAAACACAATATATATAAAATTAAAACTTTATGTTGTGTGTGTAAAAATTTACTTTTGTTAAACCAATTGATTATTAGAGCCCTAGCTGCCCTTAGTTTAAAAACTGGGGCTCGGGATACTGCATCATTTAATCCTGGGAATTTACTGGTTTCCAAATAAATTTGCCAGTATAATTCCCTGTATTCAATTTTCGTTTCCCACATAACCCCCTCTTACATCTTTGGGAATTTTTTCCAATACAGAAAACTTGTAATTCACAGTGTCACATTCTATACTGTGTTTGTATAGTGCATTGTTAATGTTCTGTGTGCGTATAGCGTTTAAATGCTTGTATATTCTTCTTCTTAACTTTCTTTCTGTCTTTCATATGTAAAACGCTTGACACGCACACAGAACCAAATATACTACCTCTATATTCTCACAGTTACTGTACTGTTTAGCTGTAATGAGTTTATGTCTCGAGGTTAAGTTAATAGACTCTTTATTGTGTATGTAGGGACACTGACTATACCTGCCACACTTAAAAGTCCCCACCCTACATCTATTTGTGGTTCTTTTGTTTTGGTAGTGGCTTTCCAAAATAGCTTTTATATGAACCCTCTCCTAAAAACACATTTAAAAGGTGTGTCAAATTTTATCTTTAAATCTGTCAATCTACTAAACTTGGTTAATTCTTGTTCTATGACTTGCTGTATAATTTTAGAATCAGTGCTATAATCTGTGATGAAAGCTAAGCTATATACATCCTCATCATTTTTTGTTTCTTTCCTATAATCAAGTGTAACCCCCATATTTAATTATTTAACACCTAAAATAGGTGCAAACCTATTCTTTCTTTCTTGTGTAACTTCGTCTTTAATTTGCTCTATCAAAGTGCCCGGGTATCTTCGTTCAGAAAACATATTAATTAAATGAAGCCAGGAACTGAGCGACAGTGAGGAAGTTAAACGATGCAAAAATTAATTAAAATCTCCACTTTTAATACAAAAATATAAGGCAGGATAAGTGCTTTCGCAAATAGCTTCATCAGATCCATACAAAAATCCAAGTGTTAACTGCAGATGATGACTCATACTCATGGTTAATTAGCAAACAAGGTACTGCCCATAATTTTTAAAGATATAGATGATGTTTAAAATGATAGATAAAAAACAATATATAAAAGCTTCATAAAATGCATTGCTGAAAGATAGATAATGGCTAGGTATCAAATTACAAACATATTGATCAGAATATTATGACTAACTGAATTATATTAAGAAACACAAAACTATATATAAATTAAAAAGTAAATACATCTGTATATAATCAGTGTATAACAATTCATTTGACATTTTTACGTTGTTTTAGTTTTGGTCTTATAGAGGCTCTCTCATTCAGGCCAAAACCTTTGTCAGCCCTTAATGAAATAATCCATTGCATTTCCTTACATTCTGTGTAGGTTCTGATATCACCTCCCCTTACATTAGGAGAAATAACTTCTAGCACCTTGAATAAAAAGTAATGTTCATTGTTGTTTAATGTAATATGTTTGGCTAGCGCATTGTGCAATGTACTTCTCTTCATATGATAGATATGCTCCCTCATCCTATCTCTTAAGGGGCGATTAGTCTTGCCTACGTAGAATGACGGGCAGGATTGACAAGTAGCCAAATAAACCACATCTGATGTCATACAGTTTGCATCTGCTTGTATCATAAATACTTTCTGTAAGTCTGGTTGAAAAAACTGAGTGTTACTGTCAATAAAAGGGCAAAATTAACCATGAGTATGAGTCATCATCTGCAGTTAACACTTGGATTTTTGTATGGATCTGATGAAGCTACTTGCGAAAGCGCTTACCCTGTCTTATATTTTTGTATTAAAAGTGGAGATTTCAATTAATTTTTGCATCATTTGACTTCCTCACTGTTGCTCAGTTCCTGGCTTTATTTACTGATTTTAAATTTTTTTCTGTGAACCTGAGCGTTTACCTGTCCCATTGGATTTACTTTGCTACATTATTATTCTTTTTCACTTCCGTGGGCAGGAGTGAGTTTTTATAGTGATTTTACACTTGATACACTCATGGCAAATATCGAACTGGATTATAACCCAAGAAGTGATGACTGTGGCATTCCAAGAGGTGAAGACCGTGGTTATGATGCCTTACAGTTAAGGTTTCAACGGCATTTGAAAGGAGCGACTAGTTCTTCCTGTTTTTTTGAGAGTGAGTCAGTCACTGATGATGTAACTGGAGCAACCATCGATTCAGACAAACTACACATGCTCCTTGAGGGTATTGAGAAAGGCTTTATGAAGTTAAAGCGTCTCCAAACGCAGAGGATGCATTTCCAGTTTTGTTTAGAAAAGAACATAATTCCACGTAGTTTGCGTGTTTTCACAATGCCAAGTCAGGGCAGAGATTATCCTGAACTGCTGGCACAGTGGCAGTGACTGAATATAGAGGTAAGTCACTAATACTTACAGCTCCTTATAGACTTCTTCCTTCCAGAGGAAGCCAAAATAATAGACAATATTAACATGCAACAACAGACCTTGTTTAATGACTTTCCAATGGCATTTGTACAGTCATCGTTTGATAATCTGTTGGACAGTGTCTCTGCTTTTGAGCGCAAACTGTTGCAACAGAAATGACATAAAGTCACCAGGGACATCAACGATTTTAAACAAGGCCATGTCTTTATGTGGCCGAGGCATGTCCAAGGACAAAATGAAATGGTACAACGACCAGCTAATCACAATAACAATGATAATAACTTTTTAAATAAGCGATCTGATTTGGAAAATGTAAGTCATAGAAATGTTACAGTGAATGAAACGCATATAGAAAAGTGTATGAGAAATGACATTTCTGGCTCTAAATACAATGATAAAGCCTGTAGCAATAATGACGCTCCTAATTTAAGCATTACTGACATGGGTACTGCCAGTAAAACCAGGAGCATTGTTACTAGTGATTCGCATGGAATTGACTCCACTATGGACAATCATAACAACACTGTAGACGTCATACATATTGTCCATCCCAGCATGGGTTCTGATACGAACTTATACCCAGAAGTACATATTGTTAAAAATAAACCTACTTTTACCGACACTAATGGGTAGGTTGTTGTCAGACCTAGAGATGCCAACATGAATAGGTCTTTCACTAATGCTCTGTCTTTTCCCTTACCTGTTCGAATGGAGAAAGGCCCGCCAAGAGGACACTCCCTAAGCAGAGGGAGACAGAAGAGGAAACTCTCAGAAGAGTTTGCAACACAAAAAACTCTCAAAAAAATATGGACCAACAAGAGTTAGTCTATAATCTATCTGATATTGTACTCACCTCTGAGGACATTCAGCTTCTGAGTAAAGGCCTGAACTTTATTCCTAAAAATCAGAGTAAACTAGTTGATACTATTGTTGATTTAAGAATCTTTTGTAGAAATGTCATGCTAAAGCTTCTTTACAAGGATACTAACACTAGTGCTACACAGGATAATAAATTTGTTTTTAAGTATTTGAGTGATTTTACACCATTACACCACCCCCTTCTGGAAGCCTATCTTAAATTAACAGAAGATGAATTGTATAATTATTATAGTGGTAGAGACACTAGACAAATATTTAAAACCAGAGATAATCTCTCACATAAAGAAAGGCTATATTTGAATAAACTACAGAATGACTCTAGCATCATTATTAGACCTGCCGATAAGGGTGGTAAAATAGTCATTTTAAACATGTCTGACTACACTAACAGCATGACCACTATGCTGCAAGATAATTTCTATGAAACTGTCTCTCTAGAAAGTGTACATATAGTGACCAACCATGTGAAACAATCTTTGCATGATATTTTTAAAAGTAAACTAATAGACAAGAACCTCTATGAATATTTGAATATTCTACATCCAGTCATTCTGACTATCAATGGCTTGCCCAAAATACATAAAGACCCTTATGATCCACCGATGAGACCTATAGTCTCAGGTCATGGTTGGCTAACTGAACACCTCTCTGTATTTATTGAAAAGCATTTGAAACAAGTTTTATCTGATAGTATCACAGTATTAAAAGACTCTAGGCAATTTCTTATTGACCTTTATGAATGTATTAAGCATCTTGGTACAACTACTGACTATTTATTTGTCACCTTAGATGTACAATCTTTGTTCACTGTCATTCCCAATGACTTAGGGCTGACTTATGTAACGGAATATCTAAAAGAACATAGTAATTATTCTATGGTTTTAATAGATTTGATAGTGTATTTTCTGGAGTTGGTCTTAGAGAATAACTTCTTTATGTTCATGACCACTGTTTATAGACAGAAGGAAGGCATAGCAATGGGCACACCATGTGCCAACAGTTACGCAAATATGTTTCTTGCATATTGGGAAGAACATGTGCTTTTTCATGAGGAGATGTTCAGGCAACACGTAGTGTTTTATCGACGTTTCGTTGACGACCTTTTCATTTTATGGGATGGCACTATTGAACAACTAGAATCCATGCATTTCATGATGAATAACCTTACGACTTGCCTTACGTTTACCATGCAACATTCCTCACGTAGGATAGAGTTCCTAGATTTATTTATTGAGAGATTACCGAACGACATAATCAATACAGGTGTACATCGTAAGGCCTGTTATAGTAACACCTTACTTTCTAGATCCAGTATGCACCCCCCTTACGTTTTTAAAAATATTATAAGAGGACAGGCTATCAGGGCCTCAAGATTAAACCCTACGAATGATGGCTTTGAAACTGAGTTAACTAACCTGAAAAACAGATTGGTCAATAGGGGTTATACCCCAACTGAAATCAACTCCCATATGGATGATATATATGAACTGCATTGCACTAGAGCAGCACCTTATTTTGGTCCTAGGGAATTTGATAATCCTTTAGGTAATAACTGTAATAACCACAGTATTAGATTTTCAACACAATTTTCTTCTGACTACATCAAAATCAAGGAAGTTATTAATAGGCATTGGGGTATCTTACATGTTGACAGTGATTTAAAACGGATCGTGGGTGAGACACCCACTTTCCTTTATAGGAATAAACATAATTTAAAAAGGATACTTTGTTACCCTAAAACTATAAAAAGTGATAATAAGGGTGGTTGTACGAAGCCATGTGGGCATTGTAATTTTTGCCCTTTTATTGACAGTAACACTCAGTTTTTTCAACCAGACTTACAGAAAGTAAATGCAAACTGTATGACATCAGATGTGGTTTATTTGGCTACTTGTCAATCCTGCCCGTCATTCTATGTAGGCAAGACTAATCGCCCATTAAGAGATAGGATGAGGGAGCATATCTATCATATGAAGAGAGGTACATTGCACAATGCGCTAGCCAAACATATTACATTAAACAACAATGAACATTACTTTTTATTCAAGGTGCTAGAAGTTATTTCTCCTAATGTAAGGGGAGGTGATATCAGAACCTACACAGAAAGTAAGGAAATGCAATGGATTATTTCATTAAGGGCTGACAAAGGTTTTGGCCTGAATGAGAGAGCCTCTATAAGACCAAAACTAAAACAACGTAAAAATGTCAGATGAATTGTTATACACTGATTATATACAGATGTATTTACTTTTTAATTTATATATAGTTTTGTGTTTCTTAATATAATTCAGTTAGTCATAATATTCTGATCAATATGTTTGTAATTTGATACCTAGCCATTATTTATCTTTCAGCAATGCATTTTATGAAGCTTTTATATATTGTTTTTTATCTATCATTTTAAACATCATCTATATCTTTAAAAATGAAGGACAGTACCTTGTTTGCTAATTAACCATGAGTATGAGTCATCATCTGCAGTTAACACTTGGATTTTTGTATGGATCTGATGAAGCTACTTGCGAAAGCGCTTATCCTGTCTTATATTTTTGTATTAAAAGTGGAGATTTTAATTAATTTTTGCATCGTTTGACTTCCTCACTGTTGCTCAGTTCCTGGCTTTATTTACTGATTTTAAACTTTTTTCTGTGAACCTGAGCATTTACCTGTCTCATTGGATTTACTTTGCTATAATATTAATTAAATTGTTACATTCTTTAATAAATTCCTCTTCATCAGTAGTCATTCTACTTATTCTGGCAAATTGACCCTTAATTGTCCCTTTCTTTTGATGGTAGAGGTGGGCACTGGAAAAATGTAAGATAGAATTTGAATAGGTTTTTTCCTATACACTTTTGAATTGTATTTATCATCTTTTTTATGTACAGTGACATCTAGATAATCTATTTCTTTGTGTCCTATGTTGTATGTGAATCTCAAAAATTTTGTGGACTCAGTAATATATTGATAAAACTCCAAAAATGACTGAAAGGTTCCTGTCCAAAAAATAACCATGTCATCCAAAAAATGCTTATACAATGTCCAACATTCACGATGTTTACTATTTAGGATGTATTTCTTTTCCCACATTAAAAGCACCATATTTGCATACATAGGAGCACATCTGGCGCCCATGGCCACACCACTAATTTGTTGGTAAAATTCCCAGTGAAAAGAAAATTTAATTATTTTCTAAAACTAATTCTATGAGTGTGGAATAAATATACAATTCATCATTACTTAATTTCCTTCTTCTCTCATGTATTCCTCCATCCACTCTATTCCTGTTTTGTGGGAAATTGATCCAAACAAATCTACTACGTCGGTAGTAATAAATATTACATCTTCTTTGTATATGTCTTGAGTGATGTTTCTTAAAAAGTCCCATGAATCTTTTAGAATAACCTCATTGTCCATGACCAAGTTTTTTAACTTGTCTAAATACTTTGCTATAAATGTAGTTGCTGAACCTCCGCTGCTACTATAGGTCGAAGAGGTGGGTCACAAATGTTCTTGTGAATTTTCAGTGTTCCAATAAGAGATGGGACCCTTGGCTGAGGATTATGCAAAAATTCTATTTTTTTTTGTCAATAAAGCCTTCTAGTAGTAGGTCATTTAATGCCATATATATCTTTTTATATGCTATATTGATTTGGTTATTGGAAACTTCCCTATATTTAGTCTTGTATTGTAAATTTTCAAACATTTTAACTTCATACATAATATTATTCATAATAACTATCCCCCCTCCCTTGTCGGGTCTCATAATCCTTACTTGTTTGTTTTCTTTTAGCTTACATAAAATATCCTTCTCACTTTAAGTTAAATTTGAAGCGAACCTGTGTGTCAACAAGTTGTTCCTAAGCTCATGTTCTATGTGGTTCTCCAAATTCTTTAACTGGGGGTGTAATGTAGGGTTAAATACACTTGCTCTTTGCAAGTATATATTTGTATTAGTTTCTATACTTTTCCCATCAAATAACAACTGAAAATTTGTTTTCCTCAAATACATTTTTAAATCTATTAAGTTTCTTACTAATGTCACATTTTTTGTATGGTACAAAGTTTAAACCTTTGGATAGTAATGAAAAATGTTTTTTATTTATTTCAATGTCACTAAAGTTGAATATATTAAATCCCTGGTAAGTGTATTTGAAACCTTCTTGTGTAACACAATCTAAACTTGTTTCATTTAGTACAATTGTAAAACAACATCTCATATGGGATGTGCGAATCAGGCTATGTTTTAAACCTTGTGATCTTAGGTAGTCTGTTCAAATTCAGCCATTACTCCTTAGAATCGCTTGTTTCAGTATGTCTATGAATGTGTATGTAGGTAACAATGTATAGATGCACTATTACAACAATTATTCACACAAAAATGCTTTATTGGATATTGATAATGCCATGAGATGACATTTGGCTTTCCCATGAGAACTACTAAGACTTCTACTGTGGTGTAAGTAAATGAGACAATATTCTGTATGCTGTTTCCTTAGTAAGGCATGTGTTTGAATGCATGATTGTCCACCCATTGTGTGTGATTGCCATTAACCCATCACACTAATGGCTGCATTATGCATCACAGTGTTTGGGTGCACCTAGCAGGAGGTAATGTTGTATGAGAAGCAGACACATAGCAACAGTCTTTTAAATAAATTATAGGCACATAGATCCCATAAAACAAGAAGACAAAGCCCCTTGCACTGTGCTGCATTCCTTCTTCTTGATATCAAGTAGCTTCTGTCATCATATAGTCAGGTGTCCAAAATCCACATTGACTGGCTGTAAACATTCCATGTCCTAATGGTGTTATGCATGAATTACATCTACAACTGCTATAATGCATACAATTACAGTGGTAGAAACCTCCACTAGTCCTTTTATCTCATACAAATTGTTTGCATCACAATCATATGATGTAATGACTTCACATAGGTAGAGTCTTACAGCTTTGTAAAGACTTCCACTGTGCATGTGTAATTCATACCCTTGGCTGTATTTGGTTGACTTACATAACTTGCTGCTCAGTTTGAGCAAAGCACAGCATGATATGAATGTACTAATGTTACACAAACAACCCTGTATGAAGTTATTATTCTCAGTTTTTACTTTGGACAAAGAAATACAAACTCATTTCATAATTTCCTGCCAGTGATGTTCTGCAAATGTCATGGTATAAGTACTCCTGAGGCACATGCATTCAGTAATGATGTGTACACCATGCCTACAGAGATACAGTGGGGTTCACCTCTGGGATAATGTTGTAGTACAAAACAACAAGAACAGCTTTCTTGTCCAAGAAGCATTGATATTGCACTGCTCACTGTTGTGTGAACATTAACATAGTTACCTAATTGTCATCATTCTGACAACGTCATACTGTCCAAATTATCCTCAAGTGTCCTGACGTACTACACACATTCATTTAATTTATTTGTGACAAGATCCATTGCTATGTCATGTTACAGATGGAGTCAATACTCAGCTCTGTAAAGTGTGTAGTATGATAAGCAGGGGTTTGACTCTGGTAACATCTGTATGTCAGGTAACTGTGACAGACAGGAATGGTTTAGGCAAAGAAGTATTTGTGGCACAATCAGATGGCAACTTTTTTAAGGTATCACCCGGTATGGTAGGGGATCCATACCAATTACAAAAGAAAAGTGCTGTAAGGCCTTCAAGTGTGCTCATCATGACACACATAGTATGTCCGTTTCTGGGGCATCACAGATTGATATGCTTCTTTCTGATATCTGTTCTGGCTAGATTCGCCACCTTTTATTGTGGCTAAAACCAGACAAAAACGGGTCTATATTAGAAGACCAAATGATTACTTCAGCGAACACTCACATGAGCGAAAATGCTGGTAATCGAACTGATGTTTGTGGGGGGCTGCACCCCCCACACCCCCTTGCTAACTATATATTCCAACTCCGAGATTGCACTACAGTGAGGAAAGGGCAAAAATCCCACTCCTCACTGTACCACAACCCCACAGACACCCTTTCATTTACCAGCATTTTCACTCATGTTAGCATTCGCTGAAGTAAACTTTCAGGTTTATACTATAGACCTGACAAATGCCACATCCCCCAAAATTACCAAAATCTGCCCATCTCCTCCACTCTTCTTGCCCAGCTTCCACCCATTTTGTCACATCATTGTCACATGAGGTGATGAGAATACCTTCTTTTCCATTTACAATGCTTTTTTCTTGTGATTTACTATGCTTTTCTATAAAAAAAAAAAAAAAAAAAAGCACAGTAAATTCGCTGATTTAACAAACTCTGATAGTCTGTTTCTTTTTTTGAAATTGAATACCTGTTTGTACCATGTTTTTCAGATTACCTTACAATTGGTTTGATTTCCAGACAGTCCAGAGTAAAATCCATGGGTGGCAGTGCTAGCCCTGGCATGTGTTTGAGTCTAGCAAGATGCAAATGTTTGTCTATGTCATTGATTTTTACTTCATTTACACATAAAAGTGCACTTTACAGCATGTCTTCCTCCAAGCATTTAGGTATTACTGTTATGGTTTCATTCAAACTGTAGAGTTTTATAGGACATGGTGACTTGCATAACATTTCTTACTATGTGGCATTGTGGAAGATCATCATAAAATGTGACTGTGCCTGTGTTAGGACACTTTCTTCTCTATATCTGCTACTTACATGATGCAATAGCAGAGTTCACTATAATTTCATGTGAGCATGCCCAGTATAATCATGTGGCAAATGTGCTCCACTTATAGGGACTTTGATCTACATAATATCATCATATCTGTCTTGTCACGTGTGTATTTTGAGTTTTGCGATATTACTGTTTAGGACATACATGAATATAAAACATATACTTGTCTAATACATGTTTCAAGGTCATATACCCCATATTAATGATTGCCAAATGACAGCAAATGGTAATAAATGCCCCTTTCTGGTGTGCATGACACAATAGCTATAGTGCTCATTTATTCTTGTTTATACATGGTAAAGTGAAGAATACAGCAGTGCTGTCAGTTATCACAGATACATCCCCTGTATATACACATCATATTCAGTAACTGCAGTCTGTGCAGCTAGCCCTTATTGTATCCACAGTCCTTGCTAACAGTTATCTCAACTCAGCATATTATCAACATTAATATCACACTGGCTACCTTTGTTACAATGTTGCACTGTGTCTGTCTCACATATCTTGTTAGCAAGCCTGTTTTTAGATATGTACATGGGTAAAGCACTGGGAACACGATTAATTATTATTATACAATAACTGGTCATTAACATTCAAAAATGAGCCCACTGATTGGTGAGCCCAACCAGTGTGCCCATTGTAAATCTAGCATATACCAACAGAAAAAAGTCTAGTGTCCCGGACTTTCTTCTACTAAAATATGCTATAACTTTTTTTTAGTTTTCTTGACCACAACAAAACATAATAAAATTTGAAATTTGGACAGTATTGAGGTATGAGAGAGACAATATGGAGAAAATACTAGGAAAATCAGGTACATTATTCAAAACTGAAGAAATGTACCTGACGTTCCTTATATTTTCTCCATCCTGTCTATATTGTGCCTCTAAAGAATCTGAATTTAAAACTTTATTAAAAAAAAGGAGCGATGGAGATCTTCCTTTCTCTGTTGCTTCCTTCCAAAAGCACTGAGGTACTGCATAAGCATGTGAAGGAAAGTCCCATACACATGCACAGTACATCAAGAAAGCCCTCAGATATGTAAACAAAGGGAAAGAATACCACACCCCATTATACAAGGTCATTATTTAAACATAGTGCAACTTTATTCTTAAATAATGTCATTGTATAATAGCAATAACCCATGGCTGGGTGTGGATAATGCTGATTTTCTCATGGCTGGCTTAAATACCCTGGACACTGGCAATGGAAATGGAGGACGTTGCCTATTTTCATTCCCCAGAGGACTCCAGGTTTGTGAAGATTTTAGATTTGTTGCAGAATAAGGGACAGCTGCCTATAGGCCCCATATCTCCATCTGAAGAAGTCCTGCAGAATGCTTTACATTTCTCTAATCTTCGTGCCTTTTGGCCTGCAGACAAGATTGCAGCAATTGTCATGCAGAGAGCTTGCAGTAGCCAGATATCGTGACACTATTACCAAAGCTGGAAAGGATCTTGTTCATCAAGGGGTGAGAGCCCTGATCAGAGTCTCCCTTGGTTGACTCCATTATGGTGGCTTTAGCCTTAAAAAAGAATCTACAACCAGAGACGTGTGCATCTTCCATATAAAAAGACATCTAGGGAAGCAGATTTATGCATCCATCAAATTTCCATTTGTACATTAAATTGTTTATCACATTTGTTCTATTTCCCATGTGACTTGGCAGACTATATGTACAAATTGTTAGTTAATTTACTAAGTTGCTGCACTACAATATGTGAAACAAATAAGAGTCACAGTTATCAACACTTTACTATGATTTATAGTTTCTACATGCAGTTGGTTCACAGTGCTGTCAGTGCCATAGCTGGGATGGCTGATGCAGGCATTGTAATTCAAAGACATGAATGGCTCTGACATTGTGATTTTGCTGATAGATTCAAGACATTATTCAACATCTTTTTGAAAATGTCAACAAAGAGAGGGCAATACTCTCAATGCTTTTGGCATAAACATTGTCACTTCTCATTGGACTGTTTTCAGGAGCCTAAAGAGTGAGAGGGAGTTATGATTTTGACAAAACCAACAGCAGGGTATTTTGTTTATACCAACAAACAAATTCAATGTGGTCACAGTGAAGACTATTATTGTAGGTCTGTTGGAAGGAAACTGTAAATGTTCTCTGGACCTTCTGGATGGCTGTTTTCACACAGTGCTCACCAAGTAATTCAGAAGATTTCTATGCCTTTAAGCTGTAGCCAGTCACTACCAGTTTTGGACTCACCTCCACCAACCCAAAGGTATGCCCACAGTGGTATCTGATTATTGACTGCAGGAAACAGTTTTTCCTATATGCATGACTTGTTTCTAACAGCCCCCACTTGGAAGTCATTTATTCAAGCAAGGGTGTCTCCACTTCAGTTATTCCAGCACTTGGCAGTAAAAGTGAAAACTGCAAAGTTGCAGATGGAGCCCTCAATGGATTGAATTTTAAAAGTCGCTGTGTAGTCAGATTGTCTTGCAAGGTGATTGCTCCTACATACATGATCTTGTCATCACAGTTTCAAGTTCTGGATCTTCTGTCTTCTTTTGTGGTCAAAGCAGGTTTTTGTCTAAAAGTGCTGGACTTGATAGCAGCATGCAGTTTTTGGTTCCCTTCACCAGATCTAGTAGTCTCAGTGCTGACATCCTGTGTCATTCCTGATAGATATTCATGCTTGCAAGCATTACTTGTGTTGGTGGCTCCATTCTTCTAACCCAGCTCTGCGCAACACATATTTCCTGCCTTCCCTTTTGCTGACAGTTACTTTGGATACATCTGCCAGAGGGTCAGAGGACATTGTTTAGGGAGGACAATTAAATGGACTAGGTCACAGACAGTGGCCAAAGTCCATATAAATATTCTGGAGATGAAGGTGGTCGTTCTCATGTTGCAAGCCTTCTGGAATACCAGTTCACACTTAACTACAACCACCCTGCTACAGGCCCCATGAGGAGCTCAGTGTCTCTCCAACCTAACATTACTCTAAGTATTCAGCTGCTGTACCACCTTTATCTTGTATCCAACCAATGGATACATTGTTATAAGATAAGTGCAGTCCGTGTCTGAACTGTCTGCAAACACAAACAGCTAAAGTTAACTTTGTACCTAACACCACTCTAAGTAATCAACTGCAATAACACTTTTATCGTTAACCTGACCAGTGGATACATTGTTATAAGATAAGTGCAGTCCGTGTCTGAACTGTCTGCAAACACAAACAGCTAAAGTTAACTTTATCCTAACACCACTCTAAGTAATCAACTGCAATAACACTTTTATCGTTAACCTGACCAGTGGATACATTGTTATAAGATAAGTGCAGTCCGTGTCTGAACTGTCTGCAAACACAAACAGCTAAAGTTAACTTTATCCTAACACCACTCTAAGTAATCAACTGCAATAACACTTTTATCTTTAACCTGATCAGTGGATACACTGTTATAAGAAAAGCGCAGTCCGGGTCTGAACTGTCTGCAAACACAAACAGCTAAAGTTAACTTTGTACCTAACACCACTCTAAGTAATCAACTGCAATAACACTTTTATCTTTAACCTGACCAGTGGATACACTGTTATAAGAAAAGCGCAGTCCGGGTCTGAACTGTCTGCAAACACAAACAGCTAAAGTTAACTTTATCCTAACACCACTCTAAGTAATCAACTGCAATAACACTTTTATCTTTAACCTGATCAGTGGATACACTGTTATAAGAAAAGCGCAGTCCGTGTCTGAACTGTCTGCAAACACAAACAGCTAAAGTTAACTTTATCCTAACACCACTCTAAGTAATCAACTGCAATAACACTTTTATCTTTAACCTGATCAGTGGATACACTGTTATAAGAAAAGCACAGTCCGGGTCTGAACTGTCTGCAAACACAAACAGCTAAAGTTAACTTTGTACCTAACACCACTCTAAGTAATCAACTGCAATAACACTTTTATCTTTAACCTGACCAGTGGATACACTGTTATAAGAAAAGCGCAGTCCGGGTCTGAACTGTCTGCAAACACAAACAGCTAAAGTTAACTTTATCCTAACACCACTCTAAGTAATCAACTGCAATAACACTTTTATCTTTAACCTGACCAGTGGATACACTGTTATAAGAAAAACGCAGTCCAGGTCTGAACTGTCTGCAAACACAAACAGCTAAAGTTAACTTTATCCTAACACCACTCTAAGTAATCAACTGCAATAACACTTTTATCTTTAACCTGATCAGTGGATACACTGTTATAAGAAAAGCGCAGTCCGGGTCTGAACTGTCTGCAAACACAAACAGCTAAAGTTAACTTTATCCTAACACCACTCTAAGTAATCAACTGCAATAACACTTTTATCGTTAACCTGACCAGTGGATACACTGTTATAAGAAAAGCGCAGTCCGGGTCTGAACTGTCTGCAAACACAAACAGCTGAAGTTAACTTTGTACCTAACACCACTCTTAAGTAATTGGCTGCAATAACACCTTTATTTTTAACCCGACCAGTGGTATACACTGTTATAAGAAAAGCACAGTCTGGGGCTGAACTGTCTGCAAACACAAACAGCTGAAGTTAACTTTGTACCTAACACCACTCTAAGTAATTGGCTGCAATAACACCTTTATCGTTAACCTGACCAGTGGATACATTGTTATATGAAAAGTGCATTTTGGGTCTGGACTGTCTGCAAACACAAACAGCTAAAGTTAACTTTGTGTATGTGTCTACCTGTTTGAGCTAATATTCATTATCCCCTGGAGAGCACACATACACACACTCATCTTCCATGTCTCTTTTATTCCCTTCTGTTAGCAAATAGTATCCATAACTGATCAAATGCTGTGTGTGCTTAATTTGAGAGCACAGTTGCCTACAGATACAAGGTTATGCTGTTTTTCCACCTGATAAATTGTTAAGAAATGAGTCACAGCTTCACAGCAGTTCTTGGTCAATTTTGATTGTTTTTCTTAAACACAAACTTGCCTCTGCCTGGATCTTGGCTCATTAACAACAGTACAAAAGAACTTCCAGCCCACACTCTTGTTTCCCCCTCCCCCTTCCCTGTTTATTACCTTAAGCCAATCCAAAATAAATAAATACTACCTGTGGCAGGCACAATTTTAGATTTTACACAGCCAGACTGGGTCTGAATCATTAATATCTCCCTTCCAATTAATATCTTAGAAAACCTTTATTACCTGATTTGGCTGACTAAGTCTCTTACTACCCATTAAAGAGTACCTCAGTAGAAAACTGCTCAAGAAAGCTTAATACTTTATGTGTGAGCTCTTGAACGCTAAGTGTCTTACCAGGACATAAAAGTGAAATTTACTCTCATAGCCATAAAACTGTAAAACTTAACAAATGCAACTCTTTAGACAAATTGTTATAAAAAGGAGGAGAGGAACCTAATAGAAAGTAAGAAAGAACCTACCTTTAGCTCCAGTGCACACACACAGTATACACAGACCCTAACTACCTTGTGGTCTGGTGTGGCCCTGCTACGCTCGCCCTCGCTGCAATCAGGCTTGCTTTGCATCCTACCCTGCCCCCATATCTCACCCACCCCCAATGGTGCTAAATATATAGTACTACAACCACACCCCTTTTTCTTCAACCAATCAGCTATATCCAAGTCATCAATAGGCTCTCCAGTACTTTTATCCTATCTTAAAAAGTTTAAATTGGAGACAAGTCAACCTCAATAATCCCAATGTTTCTTGCAATGAAACCACTTAAAATACTACCACTGTTCTCTCTGCTACCCTTTCTGCTTGTCCCATATTTTCTAACTGCCTATGAATATAATACATACCCAGGTTTCCACTACCCAAAAGGCCAAACCTCCACTTTTATAGTTCCACACATGTGTGAACACTTAATACATCCCCTGCCATCTAACTCCTTACTTACTAGGTATCAGCATCCCATTAGAACAAGATATGCCAACCCTAAAAAACAAAATATACCAAAGTCTATTAATTAAAATCTGGAAGCTCACAATCATATTACAATGCAACTTGACAATGGATGGAGACATCCACCCAAATCCTGGCCCATCCTCATCCACTAGCTCTAGGTCCTTTAGTAACTGTCCCACTACTACACAAATCTTAAACAAACCCCCAAACTCACTCTTGATCAGTCACCTAAATATCAGAAGTGTAAACAGTAATATTCAACACCTATATACCCTCTTAGATGCTCTTTCCCCAGACATACCATGTCTATAACATCCTAAGGCTTGATCGAACCAATAGAAAGGGAGGCGGGGTAACTGTTCAGCACAAATCCATGCTTGAAGTGTCCAATAATGCCCTGCAAACATCCTTGTTTGGCAATGCTGAAATTCTTATCACTAAGTTCCACGTTAATACGAACAAATGTATAAATCTCGTCTGTGTGTATATTCCCCCAGGCAATAACATAAATACCCTTAAAGATATCCTACATTGGTTATCCAGCAATTACCCCCAAGAAACCATTGTACTTGGGGACTTCAACATAGACTGGAACATGTGTTCCTCAGAACCCCCCACTCACCACATAAACCTTTATGGATTTTCACAGGTCATATCCACTCCCACTAGGATCAGTAAACCCAACAATAAAGCAAGTATTCTGGATTGGATTCTTGTTAACACCCACCCCCTTCAAATACAAGAATGGGACCCTGACTGATGATGTTAGTGATCACCTCCTCACCTATTTAATCAGGCAGAAAGCTGATATTCACAACCAGTCCATTTTTAAAACAATAAGGAACAATAAGAATTTCAACTGCACAAATTTCCAGAATGAACTCCAATCATGCAATTGGTCAGTTCTGAAACAATTACCACTTGAAGAAGCAGTAAATTACTTTAATACCAAATTCCTATCCATCCTTGACACCCATGCACCAGCACAGACTATTAAAACCAAAACAAAAGTTGCACCTTGGCTCTCAAAAAAAACCACACATAAAATGCTACTTAGAAATAGGGCTTGGGCCAATTCGAGGATCACAAAAAAACCCATAGACCAAGACTTAGACAGCTAAGAAATAAAACAAAAATCCACCGTATTAGACAAGAAAAACAATTACTGTCATCTACAAGAAAAACACCAAAAACTAGCCAGAAAAGTTTTGGGTAGGTTCACCACAATAGACAAGAAAAACACCATCTCCATCTCACAACTCCAAATAAAAACCCAGAACTGCTTCGCGCAAATCGAAAACTGGTTCACTGAACTGAAACTTCTACTTAATCCCGCAAAAAACAAGTTGCTGCTATTTTTCCCCTCAGCAGCCACTCCCCTAGGCAATGAACCTCTATCTCCTAACAATTTTCTATTCCATGTAAAATCCACCAAAGGGACCATCATAGAGCCTCTTCCCACCACTAAACTATTAGGAGTAACTATTGATCACAGGCTGAAATTCGACACTCACATTAGCAATTCCATCAGGACAGTTAATAAAAAACTTGGTTCAATGTATCGCATAAAGAATTTTCTGACCCCTCATGCCAAACTAACCATTGCTCGCACTCATCTTCTCTCTACCCTCCTGTACGCTTCCCCTATCCTATCTTTCCTCAATAAGCGCAAACTCAATATGCTCTCCGTTGCCTATAATCACATAGCTAGATTTATAACTGGAACTCCCTACCGTACTCATCATTGCCTTAACCTAAGGAAACTTGGCTGGCTTGAACTGCCTAATCTTCTCAACTTCACCCAACTCACGGAAGTATTTAAAATAATTAAACAACCTGACAGAGTCCCTGCTCTGAGTAAAGTATTTCCTCCGTACTCAAACCTTAATTGCCTCCGATCAGCTAATAGTGTTCAAATAAAAACCATCAAATCCCAGAACTCTGGCGGTGATGCCATCTATGCCAACTCCATAGGGAAAACCTGGAATTCACTTCCAAACAACTTAAGAAGTATAACCTCGCTTAACTTATTTAAAATTAACCTCAGCGAATTCCTGAAATCACACTGGTTATGTCCCTGCCCTAAACCAGACTAAACCCAGCCAACAACCACCTCACTAGACTCATCACCTCCTGGAGACTAGTACCTCCTCCTCTAGGTTTCCCTCGCCAACCTACCTCCTCAGCGTAGGAATGGTAAATTAGTCACACGTGTTGTTAGCTGTACTCATTTATACCTATGTTAAAAGTATTAATTTTTTCTCTGTATGTTCAATTTTTCTCTGTATGTTTAATCTCTCTCTCATATTATTATGTTGGAGCTTTTCTCCCCGGGCCTCTACTGAAAAAGGATATGTATCCAGCTAGACCAGCCCAGTCAACAAATGTAAAATAAAATAAAAAATAAATAAAATAAACAATTACTGGCATCTACAAGAAAAACACCAAAACAAGCCACAAAACTTTTGGGTAGGTATAAACAAACTCCTTAGACCAGGACAGTCCTCCACTCCTACCCCCCTTGGATTCTAACCAAAACCCCCCAGCAGAAATTGCCAATACCTTTAACAGCTTCTTTACAACAACCACCCAGAACCTAGCTAGCCAGTTATCCTCTGGATGTCCATATTCTCCAGTGACTACACCCTGCTACCAACTCCCTTCTAACTTCAAGCCAGTTTGCACATCTTTGGTCCAAAAATTACTTAAAAATCTAAAGCCTACCACCCTGTTGGCTGATCTCCTCCCTGAAGAATATCTACAAAAAGCTGCAGATGCCATAGCATACCCCATTACTATCATGATCAATAGAACTATAACTTGAAGCGTCCATTCCTTCCATCTAGAAGATATCCCATGTCATCCTACTCCATAAATGGGGCAGCTCTAATGAACCTTCAAACTATAGACCCATAGCTATTTTGTCACCCTTGGCTAAAATTATGGAAAAATGCATCCACAATCAACTCCTGAACTATCTAATCCATAATAATCTTCTAGCCAACACCCAACATGGCTTTAAATTATTCCATAGTACAACCTCAGCCCTCCTCTCCTTCTCTAATGTCATTAACCAACACAAAATCAATAATAAACTTTCCTTTGCTATCTTTCTTGATCTTTCAAAAGTCTTTGATATGGTAAATGACCAAATACTCATAAACACTTTGAAATCCATCTCCCTAGAGGAACAGGCCATCCAATGGTTTCAGTCATATCTCGGTGGTAGACAACAGGCTGTCCTATGGCAGAGCAAACTATCCACCCTTTTACCTATCAACCTCGGAGTACCCCAAGGCTCCATACTAAGTCTACTATTATTTTCCATTTTCATCAATGATTTGTATAAGGTCATCCCAAATGCAACATTCATTCAATATGTGGATGACTCCACTTTAATATGCTCTGACACTTCACCTACAGAGTTGCAGATTCTATCCCAAAATACTTTTAACATAGTTGAAAATTGGCTCTTTAACTGTCGTCTCATGTTAAATCCTAACAAAACCAAACTGCTGCTTTTCCCCCCCACTCACAGGTCTGCCCCTATAACCTTTACATTAAAATCCAACAAATGCACCATTATTTTCCTAAATTCTGCAACCAAACTGTTAGGGGTTATAACAGATAATAACCTTATGTTTGATCTGCATATCAATAAAACTATTAGAACAGTTAATAAAAAACTTGGCTCACTATATAGGATCAAGCCCTTCCTAACACCATTAGCCAGAACTGTAATTGCTTGTACACATCTACCCTCCACCCTCCTCTGTGCTTCCCCTCTATTTAGAAACCTCAGCAAAACTGACCTTAATAAACTTCGTAGCAGCTACATTGCTAGACTTGCTACCAATTCAGCCTACGGAACTCATCACTGTCATAACCTAAATCTACTAAGATGGCTTGAACTGCCTAACCTGCTTCAGGTTAACCAACTAATAGTTGCACACAAGATCCTGTGCCAACCAGATAATACACCTGTACTTAAAAACCTCATCACCCCCTACAGTAACCTTAGCACACTTCGTTCACCTGAAAGACTACTAGTTCAAACTCGCAAATCCAACAACACAGCCGGTAAATCTCTATTTGCTAACTCTGTTGGCAAAACTTGGAATTCTCTTCCTGCTAATCTTACATCTGAACTCTCTCTACCTCAGTTCAAGAAAAGTCTGATTCAGTACTTTAAAAAACGATGGCTATGTCCTTGTCCTAGTCCAGACTAACTCTAACCATCACTCGTGTGCACATGGAGGACTTCTGCCTATACTTTATTGTTTCTTAACTTATAAATCCTATGATCTCCTTGGATCTACTACCAGGTTAGCCTACTAGGCATTCAGTTCCCTATCATTCTTAAAAACACTGTCTTGAATTTTCCATCTGAGTAAAAATGTAATAATTTGTGTATATCTGTTTGTTGTGTTTGTTTACATCTGTGTAAAAATCCTTTATTTGTGTTTTATTTTGTGCTTTAAATTGTAAAAATGTAACAGTTTGTCGAATGTCTTTTTGGAGCTTTCCTCCTCGGGTCTCCACTGAAAATGGACATATATCCAGTCAGACTATCCCAGTAAACAAATGTAAAATAAATAAATAAATAAACAAATAAACAAATAATTAATTAATTAATTAGTTAATTAAAATGGTAAGATATATCAACAGGCAAGGGATAACCCATTCCATTGCAGTCTGTTGAGAAGCCATGAGCCTTTTGAAATAGTCTGTATTATCTCAATGCTTTCTCATTGAATAACATATTCTTAGCCAAGCAAATGTGATAGAAGAAAGGCTCAGCCTTTCTCTGTGGGTGCTGTACAAATGACACCTAGTCATATAGTAGCAAAAGTTGTCTTCCACCACTGGAATAAGCCTTCTTTCATGTACTTTTTTTCTGTAACTCCAGATACAGCAGCTGTTTCTGCTTAACCCCCTCTTCTCAGTGGCAGAATTCCAGGGCACTTTAATCAAGGAATGGCCTTCAGTTTTCTTTCATTTTCTCAGCCTTTCCCTTTATCCTTATTGTCTTGCTTAAAACAAAAAGAACATAAGACCAAAATCATTTTCATAGCCCTCTTTGGACTTTAACAGTCTAGTTCCCCTTGCTCTGCTCTCACCTGCATGAGAAACCTCTCTACCTGAAGCCAGTCAACAACCTCCTGGCTCATCTCTCTGGCAACCTTCACCAAGATGTTTACTAACTGGTCAGCTACCCTGCTTCTGGTGATGGTCAATGGCTCTGAGTACTGAGAAAGAGTGGCCCCAGACCCTTACTTTTATTTGGAAATCTAATTAAGTTTGACCTATAAGAGTAAATGAGTTAGATTTACTACATGGGACACTTCTCAAAGATTGGATCCTTCCATGGCAGTAATTTCAGCCATGTTGGATTACTTATGAAGCTTTTTTTTTATTTTGGTCTAAAAATGGTCTGTTCTGCAAGTTCATCAAACAGTTGCTTCTTTCATCAATGTATCCTTACTGTCATCCTTTGGGGTGTTTAAGGTCTTTCTTAGGGGTACCTTTTTCTTCATACCCTCATTATAAAACCAATACCCCTTGGGATCTCAATTTCCTGCTGGTAAAATTAACTTTACCTCTCCTTGAGTAGCTTCTGAGGTAAAACTAATGTTCATTGGTTCATAGGTACTTACTAAGCTACTGTTCTGTGAGGATCTTATAATGCCTATCTTTACTTTCTCACAGTAATTTTACGACCTTACATTTATTTGTACAAATAACACAGTGATGGGCAGAACAAGGATATATTGGGACATTTACATCTTGCCCCTCTCCATGAAGGACAAGGGTGTTAAACCAGGGAAGAATTTGTGGTTATCTATTCAGTTTTCCAAATCATGTTTGAATAGAGTACAAGCAGTATTTACCTTGGAAGACATTGCTCCTGACAACTCTCATGCCAGACAGAAGGGTTTCAGAGCTGCAGCCTGTGAGTGCTGACCCTCATTATCTGGCCACCCATAAAGATGGATTGGTTTTGCATACTAACCCATATTTCATTCTAGAGGTAGCCAAGGAATTACATTTGAAACAAGCAATTAATATGCCTGTTTTTCCTTCAGTACTCTAAAGAGGATCCAGTAACTATTGCATTGTTTGGTTGTTATCATGTAGTTGGGTTTCTGTTTGGACAAAACAAAAGCTATCTGAAAGGATGGTGATAAAATACTGGTCTTCTGTGCAATCTCCATATTGGTCCAGAAGGGGTCAAAAGTCAAGTTGTTCAGATGGCTTTCTGACTGCATTACATTTTGCTCTCAATAGTTCAATAATAATTTTCCTACCAAACCTAAAAAAGATCCTACATGAGCAGTGGTTAATTCTCAAGCCTTCTACCATAAATGCCTTTGTCAATGATATGTACACAGTGGCATACCTCTCAATCTCTTAGAGCAAGAAATCTGGACAAAGTCATAAATCTTGGTGGGAACAAAGGCTCAAAAATAGGGACATGTTTTAAATCTTGTTCTTACAAACTTAGAAAGTTGATAGAATAACAGGTTTTGCATTAACATGAATTTTCTGAAAGTTATGAACTCTGAAACTGAAATGTCTTTCATTATTTTCTGACTTCAATCCTCAATTATTTGTCAGTGATTAGCCAGAAAACCACGATTTTATGAGAAACAGACCAAAAATATGAGACAAAAATCTGACAAATTCTGTACAGTTGAGAGGTATGCACATTGGTGGCTTGGGCCTCACTTCCTACTTCCACAAGACACTATAAACTGGATGTTATCTTTTGGTTTATATAGTCATGAGATGTAGTTTGGCAAGACATCACTCAAGAAGAAGAACTGGGGACTTTGTCTAGGAATGATTTGAAATATTTCTCTTAATTTTAAATCACATTTATCTCATCTTTACATATCATTATGAAGTAATAAATTAAATATCCATTTATTTTATTGAAATCTCAAGATAAACACTGCTTATCCAAATTTAACAAATTCTGGAAAACCTATTACTCTGAGCTCTCCTGTAAGAACTGGTTATTTTTATTCACATGGAAATATATTCATGAATCTTTTTGTGTACTCCATAAAATCAACAAAATAATAATAGAGATTAATTATATTGGAGATGTAAAAACAGATTAAAAGTCATTAAAACTGATTAAAAATATGTACATTTGATTACCTTACATGGCAAAGTTTGGTCAAATATTAAGAATTTTGGATACATTCTTTGGTGTGATGGTTTTAGAATTATGTGGTTCTGTGCTACAATGCTAGTCTGTTAAAAATACCAGAATGAATTACTTTTGACAATGTTAAGAGCTGCAAGAACATTATTACTACAAATAGAAATATGCTTTATTGAACACATTTTATTGAAACTGCAATTGTTGTTAACTATATAATAAAAGTTAAAGATGAAAACAAGAAGTTATTAGTTTTAGATGTCCAAAAGTAATACAAACATTATAGTAGCAGCCTTTATTTTTGTTTTTAGTTATTTTGTAGTGTTCCTTTTTCCCTCTGTTATAAATAGTTTCTGCTTAGCTTTTCTTTCGTTAAAGTTGAATTTTGATTTTGCTAGATAATATCATCAACTCAGTGCAACCATTGTTTGGTGGCCCTTTTATAAAATAATTGTTATAATCTAAACAACATGGCTGTAATTATATTAATATATTGATTAAAAAACTAATCATTTTGTTTATTTCTTCTTGAAATATAATTTTTAATGACAATACTAATTATGTTTATTTATACTTACTCTGGTATTTCTTCTTAGCAATACTCTGTGGCTTTTTTAACTCAGTTATGGTTTCTCCTTTTTGTGCTTTTGGACCACATACAGTTACTTCTTTCTCAATCTGACATTGTGCATTGATTGCTTTTTCAAATACTGTTTTATTTACACATTCATGCAAATGGTTTGTCTGTTTAAATTGTGTCTTATATACTGCCCTGGTTATGCCTGAAAAAACCAGTAACTGTGCTGCTGATTGTACATTTCCAGTTTAGGCAGATTTGAAATGACATTTAAAAATAATTTCTTTTTTTTTTCAAAACAGGTTTATTGTTTTAACATACAAGAGAAATATCATAACAATTTTATACAAGTAATTAAATTTAAAAATAATTTCTGTGCACACTGGAGACAGAAAGTCTATGATTCACATAGTAGGTAGTATAAGATGTGCTACAAAATAATGAAATGTTATACCATTCTATTAAAGAAAGCTATAATTGCACACATACGTGCTTGTCATATTTAAGTATTATGGAAGAACATTCTCATATTAAATGTTGCTATTTTTACTTTGAAGTTAAAATGAATGTAGCTGTAAAAATAACAGATGTATAACTTGTCATGAATATTGTGATATCATTTTTATGTACTGGGTGTGGAGGCATGAAATGATTTATACATAAACTAATTAATACAGGATCATACTTTTGTTAAATTATCTGTTTTTACTATGAGACCATGATATTAAGGCATGAAAAATTCTTGATAATGAATTGAGCACATAGTAGAAATGTATCCTTGCTGATGACACCTGTCTACGCAGTTTTTTATAATGTAAAGTCATATTCTTTTTTTCCTGGATAATATAAATAACTATAAATAATTTTCATCTATATGTTAAAGTGATTTCCCTTAATGGATCAAACAGATTAATGAGATGACAAATAAATAAAAAAATGCAAAAGTTACAGGTAGGTTAGGAGTCAAATACGGTATATGATCTATAAGTTGACCACAGCCACAATATTTTCTACTGTGTTTTTCCTTTGTGTGCATACAAAAAGCCATTTTTTATTTTATTTTTTAAAAAATTCTGGATCATTTTTCCTTTGCAAATGACCTGATGTCATATTACTTGCAAATCACTGTCTTCTCTGCACATCAATGCAGTCAAGATGTTACTTTGTGTAAAGATGTTACTTTGTACATACTTTTATTCCTGTTTTACATTTTTCATAAAGTGATCTTTTTTATTTGTTTCTGTTTTCTTTTGTGTTTGGTTTAGCACCGCATCTGCCTCTGAGGAATGCTACAGATGATGATGGCAGTTTTGCTGTACCTGTTTTGTATATGGAATTTAGATTTAAGTAAGTGATCATGATTTACATTTACTTGGAAGAAAATATGTCTTCTGTTTGTTTATTTTTTAATAACATTTTTCCTCCCTAGACTTTGTGCACAAAGCAGCACAAAGCTTACTCAGGCTCAAGTTGATACTTTCATTCGTCTTGTTCTGCTCTGACATTTTTATTTCCACTATCATGCTCTGTCACATTTTTGAACCCCACATTACGATACTGAGCTCTTCTTTCCACAGAAGGTTTGGTTTCAGAATCTTCTTTTTTTGTTTTTGTTATTACTGTTAAATATTAGCTGACTGGATTTAGTTGAAAATGTCTTTTCAGTGGATACCCATGTAGAAAAGTTCCAACATATTACAACATTTTTAAACAGACAATTCAGTAATATACGTGAACCGACATTATTGGACTACTATAGGGAAATGATGAGAAAACACATATTTTTTTATCTTGCCATGAATTAATCCACCAACCAAAGTTGCCAACAGCAAAATATGTTCTCATTTCTAATTTTATTTTTTTTTAATCCTTGTCTGCCCTCATGGGGGCAAATGTCCTGATTCCTTTGGAAAGCTAAATATGTCCTATAATGCACTACTAGAACACAGATTGTGAGAATAAGTAGCCCTGCAATTTGTTGTCAGGCTATACTTCTATTCACTTAAAATGTAGTACTAGAAACAACTGCCAAGTTTAAGAGTCTGCAGAACACGTGTCTTGACTGGTCTTCACTGAATTTTACAAATGTTTTTCTTAATGATGTACTACTACACATTCTCTGAAAGAAGCTTGCAAAAATTTACAAAGAGCAATTTGGCAAATTTCTCCTCCCATCTCCTCTCCTTCAGTGAGCTAGTCTCACATTTCCAGCTTGACTAGATTCAACTAATTGTTCAACTTTGCATGACAATAGACATCAAACAAACCATAGTCTGGTGTGCAACTAAAACTGTACCTCATACATCTCTTCACTTCTGAATAGCATTTTCTTGTAATTATGTCTAAAAATATATATTTAAATAAAAAGAACAGACATCAATGATGAGTTTAGGCCAATCTATCAATTTCTTAAAATTTGCACAGTAAAACATTCAATTTGAATTGCTTTCTGCCTACTCACATGGTTAGATTTAACTTTACAAAGGAATCAGGTTGTCTGCCCCAGGACAGAAGGCAAGTAAATAATAATAATAATAATAATAATAATAATAATAATAATAATAATACTTAAATTAAGAATGAGCACTTATTTTGCTGCAGGCAGGTTTAGTAGATACAGGACTTCATGGCAAGATAGAAAAATGTATATTTTTACATCATTTACCCATGGTGGTCCTTTAAGTAAAAAAACACTTATATGCTAGTGATGTTACATTCATATGACATAAAGGGAAACTTTTAAAGTATAAAAAATACTTATACATTAGAAGATGTTGAACAGTGAGCAGCTGAAGAGGCATATTAGTGGGTTTATCAGATAGATAATAGATTATCTGATTTGTGCGTAAATATTCAAAGAGGAAAGTAACTAGCTAGGGCAGAAAATGTTAATATTGTTGTTAAGAGGTGGTGTATAAAGCAGGTTCATTGATAATGATGTATACTAACAACTTTACCTTCTCTTTCACTTTTCTCTTGTCCTACTCTGATTGTTATAATCTATTCCACTGTATTTTGAACTGGTCTTCACTATACTTTGTGTTTTTGTAGCTATTTATTTATTTATTTTATTTATTTCAGTTTGATTACCGGGGAGGTCAACTGGGCTTAGGGGCCCATTTTCAGTGGAGGTCCGGGGAGAAAAGCTCCAACAGGAAACAACAGTTTAATTACATGAAAATTCAATAACAGGTTGCTACAAAAAGAATAAACATTAACAATTTATATTTTGTTCAGGAGGAAAAAAAAAACAGGCTGATAGCATAAAAATCAAGATTTTACTATTTAGTTACCTATGCTAAGTATATTTAAAAGAGGTTAGGAAGGTAAAGAGGTTAGCCTGGAGAGAAGGAGGAAGATAGCTTGAGAGGTATGGGCTGAAGAGTGCAGTTGCATTTCCTGTTTAGATAGAGATAGGAATGAAGTTGTGTTTTAAAGTTATTAAGGTTGGTACATGTCCTTAGTGTGGAGGGCAGGGCATTCCATTTTTTTAGCTAGGGTAAAGGATAAGAGAAGATGACCTGCTGGGCACTTGGGTTTTTGTACGGTGATCAGGTTTTTGTGAGAGGATGTAAGGGATCTAAGGTGGGTATAAGGTTGTAGAATATTGGAAAGAGCAGTGCAGTTAGTAGGATGGAACAATAATTTGTGGGCTGTGGTGATTTGGAGAAAGTCAAGTTGATTGGGGAGTTAAAGCCAGTTTAGAGAGTGAAGGGAGGTGCAGTGATGAGAAGAGGATTTGGCATTTGTGGCAAATCTGTAGATTTTGTTGTAACATTGTTCCAATTTGGAGGTAAGTGTGGATGATAAATTAGTGAGCAGGGAAGCACCATACAGTAGGGAGGAAAGGAGGTAGGTAGAGGCAAGAGTTAGTCTGGTGGGAGGAGAGAGGAAGTGGTTGTTTCTATACAGTAAGTCAAGTTTTATGTGTGTTTTTTTTCTGTTTAGCTGGATATGAGTATTAAATTTTAGTTGGTCATCAATTGTAACACCAAGAAGTTTGGCGGAGGGTACAATCTTGATAGTGGAGTTGTTAAGGCTGGTAATTTGAAATTAGTTTTTATCAAGAAAGGAGGATTTAGAGGGGGAGAAAAGGAGGATTTTAGTTTTGTTCACATTTAGAGAGAGATGATTTTGGAGCATCCAGTTTTCAGTGGTTGAGAAGGCACTTTGTGTTAGGGCTTGGAGCTCTGTTAAATTGGAGGCACAGCAGATCAAAGTGGAATTGTCAGCATATTGTACAATTTTGGTGTTAGGAATGGCTTTGTGGAAGTCATTAATAAAGATATTGAATAGTAACGGGCCGAGTATGGAACCTTGGGGTACTCCATTAGGGGTAGGAAGGAAAGTAGAGGTGGCTTGGCCCCATTTCACAGCTTGGGACCGAGTTATAATTTGGTACAATAAACTATACTAGAACTTGTTGTTTGTGTCAGTTTTCCCTTGAATATGGAAGTATATTGATTGGATTGTACTTGCTTAGTTTTGAGTTACTTACCTCATTTGTGGTCAGTCAAGTGATCAGTACAGCAGGCAAATTAACGGAGGGGAAGTATATCTGTGCTGCCTCTTCCTGCATTCCTTCCTATGCTTCCCTTTGGTATGTTTGTATTGCTATGGAAAGATTTATTAACCAATAACATTATGCCAAGTGAGTTTAATTAGTGAATAAATTTACTTTGTGGAAGGGGGTAGAATTAAATAGAAGATGTTCAATGAAGAAACAACAGCTTGATTATGATGCATCAAACAATGACTATAAGGATACGGAGTTATAAAATGGGGACAGTATTATGGTCTGTTAATTGCAAAGTTATTATAATAGTAGAGCCTTTTTGATTCTTGCAAGTGAAACATTGGACATGTTTCACTTGGTAAATAATTACATTGTAATCTGGATACAATAGTGGCTAGAGAACCTCTTTCATGCTAAGTATTAATGTAACATGGTTATTTCATTTTATGTGTCTGTATATCTGAGTGGTGCATGTTACACCTTTACTTTTTTTCTTAGTTGCACAGGTAACAATTTGCAGAGGATTTACTTTGTAATTGAAGAGTTCATGACAGTGGAAGTCTTTTGATAAATATAACCTTCTTATAAATGATATGTTTGTCTTTTTTTTGTCTTTTTTTTCGGCTTTTTCCCGGTAAGGGTTCACCACAGCTGAACTCCGGTCCACTAATGATTGGCAGTAGATTTTTACGAAACGCCAAGGTACCAGCTCGACGCCCAACCTTCAACGAAGGCACGCCCATTTACGCACGTATGTCTTTCGAACGCTACCCAACCGCTGTGAGGACATTCAGATTCCACACAGATGTTATTTAAATGAAAGTGGTATTTAATTAAAGAAACTGTGAGCACTATATAGCCATTGTGTAGTCTTACCAGGATTAAACTACTCTGTCAGCATTCGGAAACATAGTGATACTATTTTGCTAAATGAAATAGACCCAGAATTGCAAACTTAGTCCTTCATTTGGCTAATCAAATTCCCTGTCATTCTTTATTGGTTCAGTAGATTAATTATTTCTTAATACTAGCATATCTTATCCTCATTTTACATATTTCAATAATGACCTTTTTTCAGTTCTGCATTTTTTTCTGTGTCATATTTTTTTAAAGATGCAAATAAATTTATTGAGCACCAGAACATAGTACATTATCTGAATTACATACATACAAAATCAAATAAGATCACACTTATCAGAAGCAGTCATCTGTTTTCAGAAACACATGGGGCCTTTGTCAACAAATAAAGATAACTGGACACAACTGTGTCTGTCTCACACATACTTGACTTTCACTACTACATTAAATGCCACAGTGTATTGTAGCAAATATTTTCTTGCACACAGACGTACACACTGAGGCTGGTAATATTCTTGTATAATGGTACTGTTTATATAATAAGCAGAGTTAGAGCTTAAATATTGGAATATTTCACATGGATAGTATTTATCAGGATTCTATTATTCTTGATTTTATTAGCATGATTACATCTGCTTACTGATACATTAACTATAGTCTTTATGTTTCAGTAGCTTATTTATGTTAAAGGTGCAGTGGCACGTTAGCAATAGACTTTAATGTAATATTTTTGTCTTGTTGAAATGAATGTCTCATAGGTTCATAGGTAGGTACTAGGCTATTGGCCCTGGGGCCTATACAAGCCCAGCCAAAAAGGTACCCTGGCTTTTGCCACCCAAGAAAATTATTTTCCTGTGCCACTGTCGAACAGAGCCACAGAGGTGATCACCGGGGTGAATTTCCTATTTCCCATCCAATCATCAAGATTTTTCTTGAAGAGTGCTAATGAGGAGCTTTGTTTGATATAGATAGATAGTTTATTCCAGAGTATGGGAAGTCTCTGGGACAGGAATCTATCCCTCCGGCATGTTCTGTTTGTTGTGGTGACAAGGTTTAGGTCCCTAGAGCATGTAGCTCAGAGGGATTCGGATTTCTTTAAGTGGAGCATATCCAACAGCTCTGTTTGACATAGTTTTGTATGTTAGGCAGAGATCACCTCTGAGTAGGCGATATGCGATGGAGTAAAGCTGGAGTTTTTTGAGACGGTCTGCATAGGGCATCTGTTTGAGGCCAGTAATCCCCTTTGTGAGGTATTTCTGTGGTCTTTCCAGTTGTTTTAGATGTCTTGTGAGGTACATACCAAAACGGGCATTGTACTCTATAATGGGTCTAATGAGTGATGAGTAGAGGGGAACAATGACCTCTTTTTTTCTGGATGAGAAACCTTTTGTGATGAGGTGTGCCACATAGAAGCATTTCCTGACTACTGTGGCGATGTGATTATCAAAGGAGAGACTACTGTCCACCTGTGTCCCAAGGTCTCTTATCACACTTTCGGTGTTGTGTACTACTGCCTATGTTGTAGTTCATGGGTACAGAGTTTTTACCAAAGGGGATGACGATGCACTTTTTGGCATTGAGCTTGAGGCCATGGCTTTGGCACCAGGTATCTGTCTCAGTGAGGCCCTTTTGTAGGATGTCCACATCGTTAGGAGTTTCGATTATGGCTCCTAATTTGGAGTCATCTGCGAACATCATTAGCCAAAGACCTTCTGTGTTAGCCTGTACTTCAGAGAAGTAGATACCAAACAGGAGAGGACTCAGGACTGAACCCTGTGGTACTCCACTTGTCAATGGTCTGCAGTCGGATTTGGAGTCTGCTATTTCACAGTGTGGGTTCTTTCAGTGAGTCTGTTGACAACCCATCTTGTGACATTGGGATTTATACCTATTTCAGTGAGTTTATCTATAATTCCAGAGTGGGGGATGGTGTTGAAAGCCTTGGCAAGATCTAAATAGGCTGTGTGAACCACCTTACCCTCGTCTATGGCTTTGGTGACTGCTTTAAAGAAGTCTATCAGGTTTAGGAGACAGGATCTGTCTTTTACAAACCCAAACTGGGTGGGGTCCAGAGTTTGGAGATTACCAATGTCTTTGTTTATAAGTTCCATGATGATACGTTCCATGGCCTTGCAGACCAGGCTCATCAGGCTAATGGGGTGGTAGTTTCCGGGGTCCATGGTGGCTCCCCCTTTGTGGAGTGGAATAACCGTCACCGTGCACCATTCAGTGGGCACAAAGCCTGAGGTGAGGCTATGACTGAACATGGTACTTATTTGGGGTGCCAGTTCGTTCTGTAGTTCATGTAGAACTCAGCATGGGATGTTGTCTGGTCCCATGGATGCTGTGTTCTTGGCTTTGGAGAGTGTGGTTTTTACCTGTGCAGCCATGATTACAGGAACTTTGCATTCTTCCGGTATAGAGATGGGCCGTTTATTGGGTGAGAGGGGGGTAAAGTTAGCACTGAACCTATCTGCCAGGATGTTGGCAATATCAGTTGGGTTTGTATATTTAGTGCCATTGTGCTGTAACTCAGAGCAGATCTGAGTGTTGCCATTGAGATTCTTGACATAGCTATAGAATGCTTTGTGGTTGTCTTTAGAATCGGTGCCAATTTTATTTTCGTAACTAGCTTTGGAGGATTTTATGAGGGATCGCAGCTTCTTACTGAGGCTGACCTGGGAGCTCCTCCACTTATGGGATTTTACTCTCTTTTGCAACAGTTTCTTCCTTCTGTTGTACAGTTTGTTTATGGCAGGGGACCACCAGATTGGCTTCCTTTTTTTTGGAGGATAGCATCTTGGTTCTGTTTGGGATAGCACGATCCATGCAATCGTGTAAGTGCTTATAGAGTGCAATTGTGTAGGATTCAGTAGTCGTAACTGTACTGTCCATCTGCATGGGTGTCATGAAGTTCACCACTTCTGTCTTAAGAAGCATGAAGTTGCCTTTTGAGAACTTTTTTCCTGTGGTTTCCTTAATGGGGGGGTGGGGGCGGGATGTGGATATGAAGGGTGATTAGCTTATGGTTGGATCGGACCAACAAGGAGTTGACTTCAGATGTGGAACACCAGTCACTCATGTTGGTAATGACTAGGTCTAGGATATTGTTGCCCCTAGTGGGGGTGTGGATAAGTTGATCCAGGGCATTGGAGTTTATGAATTCCAGAAAGCATTGAGCTAAGGAGTTGGTACACGAGTAGTTTTCCCAGTTAATGGTGGGGTAGTTGAAGTCGCCCATTATTAGGGTGTTTGGTTGAACTCTAATATTTTCCAGTACATCAAGAAAAGAGGAGTGGGAATCCTGGGGCATGGTGGGGGATCTGTAGCAAGCTACAATTTGAATTGCAGTTTTGCCCAGAGTTAGTTGCACTTGGATAACCTTGGATGCATTATGCTGAGCAACTAGCTTGGAGATGTGGATATCCTTAATGAATATGGACACACCTCTGCCTTTGGTGTTTCGGTCCAGGTTACATGGACGAAAAGTTTGGTATGAGTTATAGCCTGGTAGTGCAGGGGTGATCTCTGGAGCCTTGAACCAGGTCTCAGTCACTGTGCAGATATCAATGTTCTCCATTTTAAGGAGTGCCTCGAGTGAGTGCATTTTGAGATTTAGACTTCTAGCATTGAGTAGCATTACCCTCAGTTTATGCTTGCCTGTTCCTGCTACAGTGGTGAATTTGTCATTTGAACCTTGCCTAAAAAAGGCACTATAGGGGCAGCAAGAGCCTTAGCCAGTATCCAGAATCCCAGGGGTGACAGGTGCAGGCCATTTGTGGCAAAGCATTGTGGTCTGTCGACCATGTCATCCCAAGCAGACAGATACTGGATCCCCTTAGAATGATACTAGAAGCTTAGCCAATTGTTGAAGTCAATCATTTTGTCCTTGTACTGCGGTATCATTCTGGGCAATGGTAGAATGCTACTCAGGGCTAGGAGGATACCTGCCTGGGCTACAAGATCGGAGAGCTCTTCCATGTCTCTTTTCATGTAGTCCAGGGAGGTATGTCTCAGGTCATTCACACCAACATGGACAATGATGGAGTCATATTTGTACTTGTTGTGGAATGACCTGACTGTGTGGGTTATGTGGCGGATCCTGCCACCTGACAGGCAGCTGACAGTAACCTTCTCCTTGTTTAGTCTGATGAGTGGGACATCAGTGTGCCTGACTGTAGAGTCACTTATGACTAGTGTGTTGGGTACGTTGTTTTGCCTTATTGGCTGTGGTTGATTGGCACACTGAGTCTGTGGGCTATGTGTCATTTGGGTTGGGTTTCATTTGGGTTGGGTGTCATTTGGATTCACCAACTTTCACATATGTTCCATCACTGAGCCAATTGGTTGCCCATCAACTGACGTAATTTTTAATCCCCGGATTGTGGGTTTTCTCAATGATACCTGGATGTCTGATTGTGTCAAAACCCTAGGGCAGATCACAATAGGCAGTATGCTCTGTCTTACCTTCATCCACGCCAATCACATGGAATCAATGGGCTGTGACAACATCACAAATCACCTATGGTGTGACTCAGCACATACACATTCCTGATATGGTTGAATACACAGTTCAACATACACACACTCCTCATAGCCTATATTTCCATACAAGGGTGTACATTAACACGCATCCACCTGAGTTGCAGGGGGGCAGCACCTGGCGCATGCATGTATAGAGACATCCTGACTGTCCTCGAATGTGAGATAGACAAACATATCATCATGGACCTCTTCTACATGTATACTAGTAATATTCCAGGTGTATGCAACAGACCTATGTGAGTTATTAATGCTACATCAGGTCCATTACATCTTACAGATGTCCTAACAGCGGTCATTGAGATGTGCATGCTGACAACAGTATCATCTTGTGGAACTTGAACAGGTGAAGGCATTTGACACAAATCCACACTGAGATATTCAGCCACTACTGTCATATGTGTCCATAAACCGCTATATCACCAAGTGATTAGACCAGTGTCTGACATACGTGGCATCTGACTATGTCAAAATGTGTGACATGACATATATCTCAGGTCCAATGATCAGGTCAGTACATCAGGGGTGTCTGC